>NW_019154105.1:54054761-54077714 GCF_002288905.1 Enhydra lutris kenyoni
AGAGAAGTGAAGAAAGGAAAGAAAAGAAAAAGGCAATGGATTACTTTAAAAAATACTGATATAATTACCCGAAAAATAGAGAACAGATAAATGCAAACAGAACAACAAAACAAAAAACAAAAAAACAAATGCATCACAGAGGTACTAAAGACAAGAAACCCCAGACTACAAAAATAATTTTCAAATGAACTGTTTCAAAATGTGATAAATACAGCAATGAAATGAAACAGAGAAATAGGATGGAGACTAGGAGGAGATGGAATCTACTTTAACTAGTACTTGAAAGAACGCGAGGCTGACTGAAGTAGCGTTTAAGATGAGTCCCAAAGATGGAGGAGCCAAGCATGCAATAAACCAGGGACACACCTAATGAGAGACAGAATAAAAAGAACAAGGACCCTGAGGCAAAGTGTTTTTTTTTTTCGTTTTGTTTTTTGTTTTTGGACCAGAAAATATGCTGTTATGGCTAAAATGTAAAAATGTAATGAGAAAGGGGAAAGGAAGGAGGAAGTATGAGGAATTCATAGAGTTGGGATAGATTCATAAATGTAGGTTTAATTCAAGGAGCCCTTATCATTTAAAAGAAGAACATGTTAACTTGTATGTCAAATGAATGATTTTTTTTTTTACATTTTAATTTTAACTAACTAATTTATTTATTTATTTATTTGTTTGTTTGTTTGTTTGATGAAGAGAGGGAGTGAGCACAAGCAGGGGGAGCAGTAGAGAGAGAGAGAGAGAGAGAGAGGGAGAAGCAGACTCCACACTGAGCAGGAAGCTCCATGTGGGGCTGGATCTCAGGACTCTGGGACCATGACTTGAGCTGAAGGCAGACAAGACCAACTGAGCCAGCCAGGTGCCCATGAATTTGTTTTTGAAAGGATGTAAAAATTTCTTTTGTCTTTTGTCTACTCTATTCCCACTGACCCTGTTTCTACTAGAATTTCATCATAAAAGCAGCCCACTTTGGAAATTTCTTGTCACTGGTGGTAGTCTTAAAAGCTTAACAGCTCTTTTGGGCAAGAACTGTTCTGTTCACAGAGGTAACTAACTAATTTGGAAGAGAAAACAAAAACCAAAAAACAAAAAAGGGCAGTTTCCTTGAAATAACTCAACCTGAGGTCATTGTTGAGTGAGTCACTTCCTACCCATGTGGCCTCGGGCAAGTAAATTAAGCTTCTCTAATCTCAAATTGATCATTCTTTTTTTTTTTTTTTTAAAGATTTTATTTATTTATTTGACAGAGAGAGATCACAAGTAGGCAGAGAGAGAGAGGAGGAAGCAGGCTCCCCGCCGAGCAGAGAGCCCGACACGGGGCTCGATCCTAGGACCCCAAGACCATGACCTGAGCCAAAGGCAGAGGCTTTAACCCACTAAGCCACCCAGGCTCCCCTCAAATTGACTCATTCTTAAAAGGAATTTAATACCTAACTTCAAGTGTTGTTGAATGGGTTAAATTAAATAACATATGTTGGTGTTGTGGATTAAATATTTGCAATATTCACATGTTGAAATCCTCATCCCCAGTGTGATGGAGGTGGGGCCTTTGGGTGGACCATGAGGGTGGAAGAATTGGATTCACCATGAACTGATGAATTTAGTCATGAATTCCTGAATCTCATGACTCACACTTGTGCCCTAATAAAAGATATCCCAGAGAACTCTCTTACGTCTTCCACCATGTGAGGACACAGTGAGAAGGAGGCCAGTGATGAACCTGGAAGTGAGCTCTCACAGACACCGAATCTGTTCAGCACCTTCATCTGGTATTCCCTGCTCTCTAGAACTATGCGAATTAAATGTTTATTTTTTTAAGCTACAGAGTTCACAGCACTTTTTGTTATAGCAGTCTGGGCAGACTAAGCCAGGTAAGTAACTAGTACTATAATTCTTAAAACACAGAAAGAGCCCACTGTAATAGCAGATTTTTTTTTTCTTTAAAGTGTGAAATACAACAAACATCAGGTACTTAGAAAGAAAGCCAGTAACACCCACTTTAGAATTCAAAGAGGTTAAAAATGTGCTTGAGTTATAAATTCTTTTTACAATCATTTGTTTTTTCTGTAATCTGGCAATTTAACTAAATAAGAAAATATAAATTCATTATTTTAGTCAAGGTTCTCCACGGAAACAGAATAGGGATATGTGTGTGTGTGTGCGTGTGTGTGTGTGTGTGTGTGTACATTTCCATATACATATATGGAAAGAGATTTATTATTAGAAATTGGCCCATATGATTAGGGAGGTGGGCAAGTCCAGATCTGCAGGGTGGACTGCAGGCTGGAGACCCAGAAAAAGCAACAGGTCAGTGAGCCTGTTGGGTTGAAACACAGTCACAAAAACATGAGCAAATGCATGAAAGTAATAGTTAATTCCAGTCTGGAGGCAGTCTGCTGGAGAACCAGGATGAATCAAAATTGCAGATGGAGTCCAAAAGCAGTCTACTGGGGAGTTCTTTCTTATTTAAAGGAGGCTGATATTTTTGTTCTTTGAAATCCTTCAACTGATTGGATGGGGCCCACCTATATTCCTAGGGCAATCTGCTTTTTTTCAAAGTATGCCAATTTAAATGTTAATCTTATCCCCAATACTGTCATGAATAAACTCAGAATATATTTGACAGCACATCTGGGCACCCCATGGCCTAGCCAAGTTAACATAAAATTGATCATCACACTTATGAATTTGATGGTGTTTTTGCCAAATAGGCTCACTTCTCTGCTGGATCTTAGGGAAATACATGAAGAAAACATTGGTAAAAGCTTGATTTTGAAAAATTTAAGGACAGCTTTGTCACAGTTCCTAACTAATTTTAGAACAGATTTGAAGTAGCTAAAGAAATAAAACAAAGAAAATATACAATATAATATGAGAAGAGGAAGAGATATGGAAATACCTAACTGGTTAATACACTAAGTCAAACTTGATTAGCATTTGTTTCCTTTACTCATACCTCAACTTTTACTAGGATTGAAAACCAAACCACTAAAACCCAGGAAATTATTATAAATTGGATAAAAGTGAAAAGGAAAAAAGACAACAAATAAGAAATAACATGAAATGGAGACAGAAATGAGGGGAATATATGGCAAAACACAAAGGACACAAGACAAATAATTAATGGGAAGCAGGCAAATGATACAAAGGAGTGGCATGAGCCAGTATAAGGTAATGTTAGGGTAGTAGGGACTTTGGTCAATTACTTACTTTAATAGAAACTGAGTCTAGCCATGTGTGGCCAGAATGTGGTCTATTGTTTCTAGAATTGTGTGTGTGTGTTCCTCTGTCTATATGTTTGTAAAAACTCTGATTGTCTGAAAAGCCAAAAACAAACCAAAAGAACACCTTTATAAGACAAATTAAAATTCCTTGGGCAACAAAATACCCAGCATCCCTATGACAATTCCTCACAGCAGGGCATAAAATTATATCCAAACTTCTGGGGGTGCCTGGGTAGCTCAGTGGGTTAAGCCTCTGCCTTGGGTTCAGGTCATGATCTCAGGGTCCTGAGATCCAGCCCCTCATCAGGCTCTCTGCTCTGCAGGGAGCCTGCTTCCCCCATTCTCTCTGCCTGCCTCTCTGCCTACTTGTGATCTCTTTCTGTCAAATAAATAAATAAAATCTTTAAAAAAATAAAATAAACTTCTGTGCAGCTAGTGCTTACGGGAATTATAGTGATAGAATTTGAACTAGCTGTTTAATAAAATCAAATGAGTTGTTAAGGGGAAGAATGATTTAGATCAGAAGAAAATTTCTTGCAGGGCATGGAAAGGAATTTGTGTAATGTAACGGGTAAAGCCATTCACTCATCTTTACTGTTGACACAACAACTAGCCCCTTGGTTCAAATTCAACAATAGTTATGAGGGTAGGTTTTAGTCACTGCTCTCACTGGAAGGAATGAAAGAAAAACAAACAAAAAAACAAACAAACAAAAAAAAACAAAAACAAAACAAACAAAAAGGCAGATGCTTAACCCACTGAGACACGCAGGGTCCCCTCACCTCCCACAATTCTTAACACAAGACAGTAAATTCTCAATTTTCATAAACTTTAAAAATAGACTCTCATAATTCCTTACTTAGATAATCAACTGTTGCTATAGAATATCTTCTTAAAAATCCATGAGAGAAATGAAACCATTTTTCACACATAGGGAACTGTACATTTCCTTTTTCATCCATCATTGAAAGTGCTTATTACATTTTAAAATGGTGTGAAATGTTGCTCAGAATTTTTTTTTCAGTTTTCTGTATGTGAAATACCTGCCTAAAATACACAAAACTCTACCTCAACATGCATCATAGATACTGTAGATACAATGAATGCTACTAAAACTGCTCACATTTCTAATATTTTGTATCATTCAATTTCACAGACTGATAGAACGGCAAGGCTTTTGTTCATAATTTCATAATAACTACTTAAATTTTCTTGACACATACTGAATTTAGATTATATTGTTCTTGCATAAATATTTAATTTAGATGAACTCCTTAATGCTTTAATATTTCTGGTCTATTTGCCCCTAAGTGTTTTTTTCACACGTCTTCTAAAACCTGATAGAAGTTCCCAGGGGGTAATAAACAAGTACTGACTGCAGATAGAATGTATTTTAAGGAATTAAAGAATACATTTTCAAATGCTTTTGTATGCTTGCAATAAAAATTGCCATTTTTTTTCCTTGGAATTCAGTTTAAATAAGACAGGGTTTAATTCTTTCCCTTTAAAAGACTGTTCTATAAACAACAACAAAATATTTAACCAGATTGAAAGAGAATATTGTATCTGTATCTTCCACTTAAATTTAAGTTCTTAGAGGGCAAGACTAGGTTTTATATATTTTAAACCCCTAGAACCTCTCATAGTACATAGTATAGGTAGGCACTTATTAAATATATATTAAATAATTGATTTGTCTACATATGTGTATGTGGATAAGGCAAAAACATCCTTTAAGCTAAAATTGCACTCAGACTATATATGATGACTGTACATATGAGTGTATGGAACTGTTTATGTGTATGTCCTTTTACTCTTAGATTTTTTTTTTTTCTCCAGTTTGGAGGAATATTCTGGGATTCTTAATGTTAGGTTGTTTTTACTGTCTATGGATATTTTTCTGCTCTAGTTGAAGCATATTGTATTTTAAAAATATTAATTAAGTATATGGTCTGCTTACTTTTACATCTGTACCTTTTTTTCTTTCCCTAGATACTTTTGTTTAAATAACATGGCCTTACTATTTTGTTTCCTTGGTAGATTTTTCTCATTGGGAAAATTAATTGAAATACAAAATGGAAAAGCTTAAGAAAACAAGTGAGCTACTGTGAGTCCCTCAGGTTCTTCCATTTGGACCAAAGTTATTTCCGTTGATGAATACAAGCCACTTCCTGCTGTTGTAGTGATGGCTAGTGGAGATCTTAAAGAATTTTTTAAGAACAACAAACTCTTTTTATAAATTGTGACTCCCAGGAAAGAATGAAGCAAATTTCCTCTTCTCATTCTCTTTTTTTCAAGGAGTCAAATACAAAGAATTACTGTATAAGCATAAAAATAAGATTTTTATGTGCTACTTGTCTTTGAGTCACTTGAATATTGAATATGCATTTAAAAAGAAGCCTCAGAGTCAGATACTAAATGTGAATACGAATACGAAGATTTTAGATCAAAGACACTGATCTCATTAGAGGATAAAGAGCCTAGGTATTTTACTCCAGTAGATAAAAATGAATAGGATGGGATTAATTGTGCCTTTCGACAACTGGCCTTGTTGGGTAGTCAGCAGCTGCCGAAAGATTATATGACAGAGGCTCAAAGACTCCTCTGTCCCTTTATTTCTCTTTTGTCAACCAGGCAATTGTGATATGATGATAACCCTCCTTTGGAAGGTTCTTATGAGAACAAGAGATGCACCCAACACAGCATGATGTACCCAACACATGGCCAACATCTCCATTAATATTCTCTACCTCTCTCCTGAAGTCATGGAGGACCCTGGATAAAATTCAAATGTTCGTTTTAAAGGGTAACATTTAAAACCTTGTTTTTCTAAGACAACTATCATATGATCTCCCTGATATGAGGAAATGGAGATGCAACATGGGGGGTTAAGGGGGTAGGAGAAGAATAAATGAAACAAGATGGGATTGGGAGGGAGACAAACCATAAGTGACTCTTAATCTCACAAAACAAACTGAGGGTTGCTGGGGGGAGGGGAGTTGGGAGAAGGGGGTGGGGTTATGGACATTGGGGAGGGTATGTGCTATGGTGAGTGCTGTGAAGTGTGTAAACCTGGCGATTCACAGACCTGTACCCCTGGGGATAAAAATATATTATATGTTTATAAAAAATAAAAAAAATAAAAAATAAAAAAAAGAAATATAAAAAAAAAATAAAACCTTGTTTTTCTAAATTGAAAAATCCCAAAGCGTGAACTTCGCCTAATAAAGGTTGACCATAGGTATCGTGGTTCATGAAGTGCCATTGTTAATAGCATTGATTATATTTTCAAAAGCATCTTGATTTGAATGATAAATTATAGGGTAATCTTATTAATAAGGTATATTTAATTAGAGATTTGAGTATGACAACTAGGAAATGTCTAGAGATAGGATACGGCTCTGGAAATTCTCAATTATAAGAAGCTTCATTCTGGGGCTATCTGAAAAGCAGCACAGAACTGAAAGGTGGGTGAGCAAAGGGAAAGTGTGGGAAAGAGAGAGAAGGACCCTCTTTTTATAAGGGAAGAGGCTGGAGTCAAAAAGATAAATGAATTCACCTAAGTCATGTGAATGAGTAAGTGCAGATGCAGGATGATAATTAAATTCTCTATAGTAAAAATATTATGAAAAGAAAAAAATTATAAAAAAAGAAGCTAATTAGTTTTATTTATTAAAATAAGTTTTTTTAAAGTTCAAAAATAAATCTTTGGAAATCTAAAAAATGTGCAAATAATAAATTAGATATTTGTTCTTTAGAAAGTTCTGTCTAAAATATATCAAGTAAAATTATATTATGATAAGGATTCTAAGCTTCTGTAGGTTCTGGTAGCCTAAATGTTGATACCAAAAGATACTGTCCTCTTCCTCTTAAAACAAAACAAAACAAAAACAGTACCTTAAGGAGTTTGGGATATGCAAAAATGAACCCAGGACCTAGTTTGTGATGGTTTGCACAGGAAACTAATAAGAACTTAGATTTGGTTGGAATCTGACAGCTGAGGAGACAGGAGGTAGAGAGAAGAAGAACCCTAGCAACATGGCAAGATGCCCAGTCAGAGCGAAAGAGGCAGCTAGTGGGGAATTCCCCATGGCAGGGACTCTGAAGAGCAGAAATGAGGCAGCTAGTGGGGAATTCCCCATGGCAGGGACTCTGAAGAGCAGAAATGTGTAGCTTTAAAATAAAAATTTACATATCTGTGATGTATCATTTTCAGTTTATGCCAACATTTTATTAAAAGTCCTTTATTCACAACAACCTTGTCTCAACGGAACTGTGAAAAACAAATGATTTAAATGAGATAGGGAGTGACGCCTTACTATCATCTGGCCTTGGGGATCGAAGGTAATGATCCACAGTGAAGAGAAAGATGAACTTAAGAACATCTCTGAGTCCCAGGGATGTACCCATGGACCGGGGAGAGCTGGTCATACAACAGGTGAATTCAGAGATGGACATGAGCTAGACCCTATTTATCCTAAATATATATTTAGGATATATTAATATGTTAATTATTATTAATAGCCTACATTAATATATCTTAAATATATTACAGAAAGATAATTTTCAGAGTTTGAATTCCAGTTCACTGCTTAGAGCCTACAAGATCTTTGATAAGTTATACAATCTCTAAGACCTGTTTGCTCATCTATAACACTAAAATGATTAGAGCACCTACTGTATAGCTTTGCTGGGAAAATTATGTTCGATGATCCATTTTAAGGCACAACCCTGTGCCTGGCAAGTGGTCAGAACTCTATACAAATTATCTGATAGTGTTGGTATTAGCATATCATTTTGTATTCAGTGTACTTATTGTTTTTATATTTGCTTTATAATATAACATAAATATTCTCCTATCACTTATATCAATAAATTATATATTTATTCTCTAAATACATAATTTTTAATGAATATCTATTGGATCATATGCTTAACTATTTTTCCCTTTTTTTGCCATTTATGTTGTTTCAAATTTTCACTACTATAAAAGTCAATGGTAAGCCTTTATATTTAAAATTTGATAGGCTTTTTTGATTATTTAGTCAGAAAAAATCCACTTAATGACACATAAATGTGCTTAAGTGTATAAGCATTTTAGAATTCTTCATACACAAACGATTTATTCTGCAGGGAAAGAGTACCAAATTACACCATTTCAATTATGATGTTTCAATTTGCAGGTAACATGCCATTTCAAAGTGGCTTGAATGATATGAAAAAAAAAAATATTAGAAATTCCAAAGATAGGGCAGTCTTTTTTTTTTTTTTAAAGATTTTAAAGATTTTATTTATTTGACAGACAGAGATCACAATTAGGCAGAGAGGCAGGCAGAGAGAGAGAAGGAGGAAGCAGGCTCCCTGCTGAGCAGAGAGCCTGATGCGGGGCTCGATCCCAGGACTCTGGGATCATGACCTGAGCCAAAGGCAGAGGCTTTAACCCACTGAGCCACCCAGGTGCCCCAGATAGGGCAGTCTTTAAAGTTGCTTGACAAGAAGGCTCAAAATCATTAAGGAATCATGTACTTTCCATCTCTTCTCTTTCTTGGTGCTACTATCATAGGCAAGTGGCAGTGTCCATAACAACTTCAAATATTTCATTTGGATACAGTTAAGGCCCAGTGCCTAATTCATGCCAGCAAGGAAGCCTTCACAGACCTCATAAGTCACTGGCCAGATTGACCACATGCTTACTCCCAACCAATCTCTGTAAGGGAAGTTGAATTACCATTATTGACTTGACTAGTTACTTATGATGGATGAGGTAAAGGGGAATCAACAATCAAAATGATTATTTCCACTGTCCATGTTCAAGAGTACAACTCTAATTTTATCCTTGTCAGTACTAGCCATGATTATAAATTCCCATTTCTATTTATATCCATCAGAAAATATGTCTGGGTACCATATATACCATAGTTCTTCAGAAATACAGATAACTGGCTATTGGACTGATTGGAGGAATGAATGAGTAATTTAAAGATTGGATTTATCAGGTCTTTAGTTCAATTGGGCTGTCTTCTACCTGGTTGAACACTACTAATCTGAGAGAGGAGATGGGCCTTCTTAAATACAAAGGGGATATTATATGCAATGAAAGCATTTGAGCAAAGATATTACCCGACAACTAAATCATTATTTGGGGGAATCTATGAACTGCGTGAAAATGAGTGTAGAGAGAAGTGAAATTTAAGCTCTCAATGGAATAATCCTAAAGCTGAAATGGCCTCACACTGTTTTTCTTGAATTATTTTGAGGCCCATTGTACTATCTGAAGGAAGCCTATTGAACAGTGATTGACTGGTGCTGACCTGGTGCTACACTCATTTTGCACAAAAGCTTCTCTGCCATCATGCTTAGTGAGGTTATACATTGAAGCCAATTGTGATCCCAGAACGAAATGAAACTACTCAGCTACTCCTCAAAGGTTTTAGTATGACACGTTATTGTATTATAATTTTGAAAAGAGTCATTTCTCCTGTTGGCTAATTATTAACTTTCAAATGGATGCTGTACAAATTGCAATCAAATATCTTTATTTTATTGAATACATATGTTGTTAGGAAATATAATTCCACTTTAAAGGGTTTCACAGTTTTACTGACACTTAGATCTCTTTGTTCTCATTTTGGTCTCCCCTCTTGCTGTCCCCTGGCAAATTGAAAAACTATCTTACTGAGCTTCATGCTTTCAAATTCCTTGATGTGCATCACTGCACAGAATAAACACTCAGGTGATTGCCAAGCTTTTTGTTTGTTTGTTTGCTTGCTTTTTTACTTTTACCTAAATGTCCTGGAGATATTATGCCCAGCAAGAGTGTTTGAACAAGTGCACTCAAACATAACATATGAAAGGTTTTAGCTGCATATTCATGTCTGTTCCAAGTTCTTGTTTGACTACTGTTCACACATGGTCCTGAAATTTGAGTTTGAGACTGTGTAGAGAATGTTTAGCATGCTTGAGTCTATAAACAGATATATAAATGTGCTAAAAGTCAAAATATGTCTTCACTAAGTCTATCCCTCCTGTAGGTTTGGTTAGATGCATCTTCTTTCTGCTTCCTTAACACTCTGTACTTCCTTGTCCATAGCACTTATCACATTGCATTGTCCATGTGTATATTATACATTAAATCCTCAGGCTCTTACTAACAGGCCAGTTTCTGTACTTCCTTTCCTTCAGTTCTTGGATCTAAGTACTTAATATTACATACTGAATAGTTGAGTGAATTAAGGACAGAAAAAAAATCTATTTGATATTTATCTCCACTTGAAACAGTATACTATTTTCTTTTAAAGATTTTATTTATTTGTCAGAAAGAGAGAGGGAGAAAGCACACAAGCAGGCAGAGAGGCAGGCGGAGGCGGAGAGAGAGGCAGGCTCCCTTCTGAGCAAGGAGCCCGATGTGGGGCTCGATCCCAGGACCCCAGGATCATGACCTGAGCCGAAGGCAGCGGCTTAACCCACTGAGCCACCCAGGCGTCCCCAGTATACTATTTTTATCATTTGGGAGAAAAACTTATGAAAGATATGCCTTAAAGCTTTTATTACTAGATTCTTGAGCTTAAAACACAAAATAATTAAAACAACTATAAAAAGAACAAAACAAAGACAGTGAAAGTCTTCCCAAACAGTTTTAGGAGAAAAAAAGAAGACTGAACCCAGTAGTTAAAGAAGACAGAGCACACAATTTAGTCCACACACATACCAGTGACCCAAGGCCATCAAATCCCAGTAAGTTACATCATGAAAATCATGAGTTTGTCAATGTCGCTAAAGATTTTAGGATTTTATTTTCTAAAAATTATTATACGTTTAACATAGGTGACTTCTGGGGCACCTGCGTGGCACAGTAGGTTAAGCATCCAACTCTTGGTTTTGGCTCAGGTTGTGATCTCAGGGTCTTGAGATCGAGCCCTGAGTTGGGCTCCGCGCTCAGTGCAAAGTCTGCTAAAGTTTCTCTCTCCCTCTGCCCTTCCCTACAAACACACACACACTCTCTCAAATATATACATAAATATAAAAAAAAAAAAAAAAAGAAAAAGATAGTTGACTTCCTGGAAATCAACTAGTCCTGTTTTTTAAGTATAAGAAAGAGAATTCCTGAGATAGGGTGTAATTTTCAAAGATTAGCTCCTGAATACAAGGTAAGGAATTCAGACACTGAGTGGTCAACTCTATACAGAATGTTTGATGACTGGAAAGATTAAAAATTACCTCTACAAAGCAGGATAAGCAAATATTGTTCTTCCAAATTACTGAGAAAGTTCTTTTTTAATTATTTATTTATTTATTTATTTATTTATTTTTAAAGACCAAGTTTGCCTTGCTGTTTATTCCCTAGAACACTGGTTCTCAACAAGGTGTAATTTTGTCTCTTGGTACATATAGCTGGCTGTCTGTAGACATGTTTGATTCATCACTGGAGCTGTGTATGGGAGGTGCCACTGGCATCTAGTGGTAGAATCTGGGGAAGCTTCTAAACATCTTAAAATGCCCCAAATTACCAATAGTGACAAGACTGAGAAACTCTGCCCTAGAGCATCACCCAGGTAACAAAGATTGGGTTACACTAGACATCCAGGAAAATGTCTAGGTTTTCATTCTCTAAAGTACATGAAATTTGCACATACATACACAAGTATACTCATATAATCATCAGCAGAATGGTAGGGCTGCTTCTAGAAGAAGTAGCCTAGAAGGTCAGTGTATGTGGGTGGAAAGATTTCCAAGCTGTGCCAAGATGTGAATTGTTGAGGTCATATTTCTACAGATGCCTTACCTACTGAGGAGAGATTAGACCTGAAACTGCATTCAAAATGGTAACCATAAGTCAACCAGCAAGCAAGATTGCATTTGTGATTCCCTCTGCTTGAAATGCTATGATCCTTCTTTTCCCCATGACTCCTTCCTTCTTGGCATAAAGATGTCAACTCACATCACTTTGCCATCCCCTCCTGGCCACCCAGTTGAATTTGTCCTTGTTATCTTTTTTTTTTTTTAAGATTTTATTTATTTATTTGACAGACAGAGATCACAAGCAGGTGGAGAGGCAGGCAGAGAGAGAGAGGTGGGGAAGCAGACTCCCTGCTGAGCAGAGAGCCTGACGAGGGTCTTGATCCCAGAACCCTGGGACCACAACCTGAGCGGAAGGCAGAGGCTCCAACTCACTAAGCCACCCAGGTGCTCCTGTCCTTGTTATCTTAAGCCATTTTCTCTCACACTATTGTTTTCACTACCTGAAATAATCCCTTTTGCTTAACTGTTAAATGTTTTTGCTTCACCAATTCAATTGAGAGTAAACGTTTTGGAAAAGGAAAGCTGTTTACCACCTTTCTCACCATTATATCTCCAATGCTTATAATAGGAGCTCAAAGAATATTCCATTTATGCTATTTATTCAACAAATGTTAATCAAATGCTTTATATGCCAACTACTCTTCTAGCTACAAACATATCAGTATTGTTGTCTTCAAAAAGCTTATGAAAAAGTGAATACATAAATTAATGTATAAATTTATTTAGGAAACCTGAGTAGAAGTGGTAAAGAAGGAATGTAGAATCCCAGAAACGATAAGATAAGCACAAAGGAAGGAAGTAAAGAAGACAAGAAGTAAATGACTATATCTGTGACAGGGCATAAAATTCTGGAGATTACCAAAATGTCACTTCTATAGGGCCACTAGATGGACTAAGTCTTAGAGGTAATGCCCCCCCATAGATAGAAATAGTTATGTCTGTTGATAATAACTGATAAAGTTAATTAGTTGTAGTACTGCAATTAAGCAGTAACATAGTTTACATTTCATCTTACACTTAAGGATAATAATTCTATAGAGGTCCCATATGATTGTCTTCATAGTCCTGTGAAGTTGGACAAGAAGCATATTTACATACATAAGATGAAATAAGTTAAAATGGGTTAGATAACTTGCTCAAAGTCACACAACTACAAAAATAGAAAACATATCCTGTACGTAATATGTTGTTTCTTTGCTTTTTTGTGTGTGATCTGAATGCCTTATTGGATTACTCACTTGGTGAAGCCTTTGGAGGAAGAAGGAATCTTGGTTAAAGGAAAAGGATAATATGTGACTTTGTAAAAACAGGCAACTATAAGTTAGGGAGGATAGAGTAAGTTATAAGTATATTCAAAGTAGATGGAATGTGAATATATTCTCTAAAGAATACAAATGCCTAGGAGAACTAAGGAGGTATTTTTTTCTTTGTAACTGTCATTTTTAATTTATTCATATTATCTGCCACCTAAGAAACCTTTTAATTTACCTCCTTTTAATCCTTATCTTTCTCAAGATAACTAAAGGTTACCACTAAGGAAAAGAAGATATAGACAACAGAGTGAATGAGACAAAATAACAAAAAAAAAAAAAAAAAAAAAAAAAATCAGGACTATAGAAGGAAGGAAAATATATTTTAAATGAAAATAATTTTCATCATTGGGAATAAATATCCCAGTGCACTTTAAGAACCAAAATGATTTATGGAATTTCCCTTACTTAAAGGACTGAAGCATTTTAAGCTATTCCTTAGAAGACGTTATACTTTCCTGACAATGGATTTTAAGAGGATTTTGCATAGAGGAGAAAATTACTTAGATAATATTCTAATACATACTTTTTTTTTTTTTGGACAAAGCATTTAGGTACATGCAGGAAGGCTAGTTTTCATTCATTTCATCCCATGATTCAAATAACTTGATTGATTTTGCACATGTTCTGGGAATGTAGACACAAACTATGACCCTGTATTTGCAGAAGACTGAGAAGGGGGAAAAGGACTTTTAAACTAATAGTTATAAGCTACAAAACAGAAATATATAAGTGGTTCTGGAAACATGGAGGTGACAGCATCCAATTTTGCTCACTTGGGAGTCCAGGGAAAGGTTCATGGAAGGAAGTATTTTGAGTTGCATCTTGAAATGAGAATTTCTCAGGTTGATAAAGGGAAGTGAAGGGCATTTTGAGAAGGGCAAAGAGAAGAAAATGTCGACTTATGTGAGAACTTTAGAGAAATGTAAGTCCAGAACAAAAGAGCATTTGAGAGAATAGTGAGAGATGGTGCTGGAAAAGTAAATAAGGTTTTATATGCTAGACTAAGGAGTTAGCTTTCAGGCTTTGGAAATGAAGTGCCATTAAAAGATGTTAATCACATGGGAAATAAGATCAGATTTGTATTACAGAATATCATTCAGCTCTCCACATTTTTTAATATGTGTAAGTTATTTCCTATGTTTTTAAAGAATAAAACAAAAGTAAATCATTCACTTGATTCTTTTTGAACATGTATTAATCATGGTTCTCCAGTAAGAACAGAATCAATAGAATATATGCAGATACACAGAATGAGATTTACTATGAGGGGTTGGCTTACTGGATTCTGGAGGGCGAGAAGTTATATGATCTGCTGTAAGTAAGCTGGAGATTTGGGAAATGCAGCAATGCAGCTCCAGTCCCCATCTGAGTTGGACTTGGGCCCTAGGTTAGGCATCCAGGTCTTAAGAAGGAAGAATCGGGAGGATTGGCTATGAGATTATGTATAAAGTATGCCAGAAAGAAAGGAAATAAACATGACACCAAGGTTTTACACCTAGAACTCTCCGTAAATGAGACAGGGGAGGCATTTGAAAGAAGTGCAGTTCAAAAGAAAAGATAGTTTTTGGACAGGTTAATTTAAAGACAATCTAGGGGTACCTGGGTGGCTCAGTTGATCTTGGTTTTGGCTCAGGTCATGCTCTGAGGGACATGAGATTGAGCCCTAAGTCAGGCTCCATGCTCAGAGAGAAGTCTGCTTGATATTCTCTGTCTTCCTTTCCTTCCTCCCTCTTGCATGCTCACTCTCTCACTCTAAAATAAATAAAAGTAAAATAAAAATAAAAATAAAAATAAATATGATCTATTGGAGGCCAAATCTATGCACTTTCTCAGATGCCCTCAACTGTCTTCTTCCTTCTCTGTTACTTTTATCTGTGGCCTGCCTGTGTTGGAACATCTTTCCCCTTTTGGACTTGGAAGAAACAGCATGTTATATCCAATCACTTGGATGGTAGCACCCTGAGAGATCATTAAAGAGCAGAAGCTAGAGACTTACCTCTCCGTGGGAGGCAGCCAGCAGGTTTCATTCTACCTTGGACATCTATGTATGACATGGTGTATTAAAGAAATACCTGTACCTTGTACCCTTCCCTAGATGTGGAATGAAAAAGCCTCCTAAGCAGTTTTCTGTGTCTCTCTGTTGTTATTTTTTTGAGGTAGCCAGTAGAAAAAAAGTGCTTCACTTCATGGTCTTACCTCACTTCATTTTTTTCTGTCACCATCATTGTCTGAGGCTTACACTTTAATCCTCATTCAGGATCTTCTTTCCACCTGACCTGTATTGGAACAGTTTCCTATTGGACTTCTGAGTGGAGTTGCCAAGTAGGAAATTAGATCAGAGACTGAAGTATCATGGTGGTGGTGTTGAGAGGACCAAACGTTTGAGAGTCATTAGGGCATGGATGATATTTAAAGCCATGGGATTGAGTAGTCTCTACAAAGGAATGATTTTACACAGGAGACAAGGTCCAGAAACTAAGACTTGGGCACTCCCAATTTTAGGAGTCTGGAGAGGAGGAGGAACCAGCAAAGAACCAAGAAGTAACAACCAATAAGGGATGAAAGGACAATGAGGGTGAGTTATCAAGGAAGTGACATGAAGAGTGAGTCAAGGAGAAAGAGTGAAGTGTCAAATGATGTGGATATATATGTGCAATTTTCCAATTTTGTAACAAACAAGAAATTTGAACTCTTTAAAAACACCAAGGAGACCAACAGAACACTTCAAAGAACTATATGGTCCTCTCACTGCTATTTTGCAAAATGTAGTCTGGTGGAAAGACTTGTCCTGACTGATAAAAAGCCTTTTTGTCCTTTCTCTATCTGTGCCAAGATCATGTCCTGCTATCTCCCGAAAATATATTTCCCAGTTGTAGCACTAACACTTAGACAGCAGTTATTATGTGCCAGACATTGTTTTTATCTCTAATATCTATCTATCCTTCTATCATCTATCATTTAACTATCTATTAATCAATCATCTATCATCTATCTATCATCTATCATCTACCTATCAATCATTTATATACACACATATGATCTTTGCAAGAACTCTATGATGAATAATTTCTATTATTATCTTCAACAAAAGACAAGGTAACCAAATTACTGACAGTCTAAATAAATTGCCAAACATCCAGCAGTATACATAAAGCAGAACTGGGATTTGAACCTAAGATATCTGGCTCCATGGTCCGTTTTTAAAAGCATCATCCAGTGGTGCCTCTGGGGTTATGGATTACCTGTCTGGATATATGGCTGGCTAGGAGATTTACATCAGTTATCATCATCTCATTTCTCTAGGCCCTCACTTTTCCTGTATTGATTCAGGCCTCTGGTGGTCCACATGCCTTAGGCACCTGAGGAGGAGAATATTGGGTTACACTGGGGGTGTGTAGTTTGAAAACACCTTTCAGGGAATTCTAATTCACCTTTCCCTGTTCTCTCTTCAACTTGGGGAAAATCACTGCATTAGATGGCTTCTGTGGATAGCTCTCACAGGGATGGTAAAGTCATTAAATTGAAATTTACAGGAGATTGTCAACAGTGTACTAGATACATATCAAAAACTTAAAAATGCTCAGCTTGTGGGTGGCTCCATTATTATTTGAGGGTTTGCATTGCAGATATGTTTTGCCTAAAATATCTAATTTTCTTTTTTTAAGATTTTATTTATTTATTTGACAGAGAGAGATCACAAGTAGGCAGAGAAGCAAGCAGAGAGAAAGAGGAGGAAGCAGGCTCCCCACTGAACAGAGAGCCCAATGCGGGACTCAATCCCAGGACCCTGAGATCATGACCTGAGCCGAAGGCAGAGGCTTAACCCACTGAGCCACCCAGGCGCCCCTCTAATTTTATTTTTTTAATTGAAGTACAGTTAACATATATTAGTTTCAAGTGTGCAACATAAATATTTGACATTTATATACATTACAAAATGCTTGGAATAAATGTAGTCATCATTTGTCACCATACAACATTATTATAATATTGTTAGCTAGATTCTCTGTGCTGTGCTTTTCATCCCTGTGGCTTATTTATTTTGTAATTGGAAGTTTGTACTTCTTAATTCCTTTTACCTATTTCACTCATTCCCCCAATTCTCTCACCTCTGTCAACCACAAGTTTGTTCTTTGTATTTATTATTTTGTCTCTGTTTTTTGTTTGCTTGATTTTTTTTTATATTATACATATAAGTAAAATCATATAATATTTGTCTGTCTCTGCCTGATTTATTTCACTTGGCTTACTACCCTTTTGGTCCATCCATGTTGTCACAAATGACAAAAATCTCATTTTTTATGGCTGTGTAGTAGTCCAAAACACATAATAGCTAAAATGTCAGAGATTAAAGAGAGAATCTTAAAAGTAGCAAGAAAGAAGAAACAAGTTATGTACCAGGGAAACTCCATAAGCTATCAGCTGATTTTTTTTCACAAAATATCTCATTTTTAATATTAACTTTTGCTTTTCTGCTTAGGCCAAATTCTGTGACCTTCAAAAACTGCTCCCATCTTTGGTTAAAAACATCATGATTGTAGATAGCTTTTTTTTTTTTTTTCCAACTTTTTCTCCTTCCTCTAAGGAGAGAACATTATGACTATCTTACTTTCACTTAAAAAAAATTATAGAAGAATGGGACTAAAATCCAAACCTTATGATCAACTTGTTCATAACACTTCCTCAGGAGGTTTCCAATGACGGATGTAGACATGCCAAATAAAAACTTTGGAATCTAAATCAAATTGCTTTTCTCCCTGTACTCATGTGCATTTTCTCCTGTTATATCCCCTGAGATGAGCTGTTTCTATCACCCTTTCCTCAAAATGACACCTTTTTGCTTAAAGTAGTATGGAATTAATTGTTGAAGAGCAGTCACCCAGAATACTTACCAGCAAATGAAAATCTATACTATGGCTTATTTAAAATAAATTGGTGGTCTTAGCTCATATAGGACTCATCTCTGAAGTTGATCCTGATGTGTATTTTGTTCTCTATTCTCACCAGAAATTCCACTGTTGAATAGACCTAGAGGCATAAGGCATGCCAAAGAGCAATGATCTCTGGGTAAATGTTCAGCCAATCTTAGACTTCAACAGTCTAGATGATATCTTCTCTGTCAATTAAAGATCATTTCTTCCCTTAGTCTCCAAACCTGTCAATTCATTAGTTATTTAAAATTTCAAATAAAACATAGACATTGTAAGTGAAATATAAAATAACTTAATAGGCTTTGCCTTCTAAATTTATAAAAATAGAAAAACCAAAGAAAAAGGCAGGATAATGCATTCTTTTATAGATAAGAAATCAACAACAGAATCAGAAGTAAAGCAGAGTTTGCAATTGACAGAGTGATCTGAATCTTAAATGATTAAGTCCCATTTTTCTCTTTGCCTTGTCTCCTATCCAGCTGTAGAGAAAGAGGCTGGTGATGCTGTGGAAACACCCAACAAGAAACTATTTGGGTAATAATAGTGATAAATACTGCATGAATGCAGGATGATAACATTATTAGAATGGAAAGAACCTTAACTGGTTATTTCGTGTTCTGATACCAGCCATCCAGAGAGAGGTGGTGAAATCTGTTATCCTTGACTTGATATGGAGCCTTTTTCTTTAATGGTATAGCACAGGTCAGGGTAGGAACTAGTAATATTTTCCTGCATATCACCTTATGTTCTGCAAGTTGCCTCATTAAATTTATATCAAATCAGGGATGGGAATGCAGTTAGGAAACCAGTGTTATGACTATGAAATTACAATATTTCATTTTTATCACTTTGGCCTCATAATCACCGAAAAGCAATTCTTTCCCCAGAGATATTTTTTTCATCAACAATATCCTAGAGGGACCAGTACACTAGAAATCTCATGTGTAAACATTAATAAGAATCATTTACGGAATAACACGTAGGTCATTCTTCCATGCAGAAGCTGCTAAGCCCCTTCAAAGAGATGAATCCCCCACTGTGGTCACCAGGACAGGCTTCTAAGACTGTTCTCCAACTGGTCTCCCTGCCTCCTATCTGTCCTTATCCAGAATAATCTACTTGGCATGCAAATATGACTCTGTCACTGCCAGTTCTCACTCAGTTCTTCTGACCTGTAAAAATGGGGATAATATTAATGGTGTTGGGAAAATTGGACAGCCACATGCAGAAAAATGAAATTGGATCATTTCCTTATACCACACACAAAAATAGACTCCAAATGGATGAAGGATCTCAATGTGAGAAAGGAATCCATCAAAATCCTTGAGGAGAACACAGGCAGCAACCTCTTCGACCTCAGTCGCAGCAACATCTTCCTAGGAACATCGCCAAAGGCAAGGGAAGCAAGGGCAAAAATGAACTATTGGGATTTTATCAAGATCAAAAGCTTTTGCACAGCAAAGGAAACAGTTAACAAAACCAAAGGACAACTGACAGAATGGGAGAAGATATTTGCAAATGACATATCAGATAAAGGGCTAATGTCCAAAATCTATAAAGAACTTATCAAACTCAACACCCAAAGAACAAATAATCCAATCAAGAAATGGGCAGAAGACATAAACAGACATTTCTGCAAAAAAGACATCCAGATGGCCAACAGACACATGAAAAAGTGCTCCATATCACTTGTCATCAGGGAAATACAAATCAAAACCACAATGAGATATCACCTCACACCAGTCAGAATGGCTAAAATTAACAAGTCAGGAAATGACAGATGCTGGCGAGGATGCGGAGAAAGGGGAACCCCCCTACACTGTTGGCGGGAATGCAAGCTGGTGCAACCACTCTGGAAAACAGCATGGAGGTTCCTCAAAATGTTGAAAATAGAACTACCCTATGACCCAGCAATTGCACTACTGGGTATTTACCCTAAAGATACAAACATAGTGATCCGAAGGGGCACGTGCACCCGAATGTTTATAGCAGCAATGTCTACAATAGCCAAACTATGGAAAGAACCTAGATGTCCATCAACAGACGAATGGATAAAGAAGAAGTGGTATATATACACAATGGAATACTATGCAGCCATCAAAAGAAATGAAATCTTGCCGTTTGTGATGACGTGGATGGAACTAGAGGGTATCATGCTTAGCGAAATAAGTCAATCGGAGAAAGACAACTATCATATGATCTCCCTGATATGAGGGAGAGGAGATGCAACATGGGGGGTTAAGGGGGTAGGAGAAGAGTAAATGAAACAAGATGGGATTGGGAGGGAGACAAACCATAAGTGACTCTTAATCTCACAAAACAAACTGAGGGTTGCTGGGGGGAGGGGAGTTGGGAGAAGGGGGTGGGGTTATGGACATTGGGGAGGGTATGTGCTATGGTGAGTGCTGTGAAGTGTGTAAACCTGGCGATTCACAGACCTGTACCCCTGGGGATAAAAATATATTATATGTTTATAAAAAATAAAATAAAATAAAAATTTTAAAAAAAGGCAGAAAAAAATGGGGATAATATTTGCACCTATTATAGACTTTGTCATTGGAATACAGTATATCAGATAACCAGGTGAAAAATTTCATGACCATATTATTACAAAGTTATTTTCATTCATTGTCATAAAATTAAATACATAATAATAATAATGCCTAGAAAAGAAACATAGGGATAGTTTTCTGTCATTGAACTTTGTATGCTAGTAAAACAAACACTAAAAAAATGAAGTAAATGGCATAATACAAAAAACAATGGATTCATAATTTTAATTATATATTTTATAAATATATATTTTTCATAAAATTGAAACAATTTTGGGGGCACCTGGGTGGCTCAGTGGGTTAAAGCCTCTGCCTTTGGCTCGGGTTGTGGTCCCAGGGTCCTGGGATCGAGCCCCGCATCCTCTCTGCTCAGCGGGGAGCCTGCTTCCTCCTCTCTCTCTCTCTCTCTCTGCCTGCCTCTTTGCCCACTTGTGATCCCTATCTGTCAAATAAATAAATAAAATCTTAAAAAAAATTGAAACAATTTTTGATAGGAGAGAATTTTTGAGTGAACAACTGAATAATAAATAAGAATATGAAATTTTCATTCTAAGAATGTCATTCAAATCAGTAAATATTTTATGTGTGAACTAAAATTTGCACCTATCAGACAAAAATTACGGTTTGCATTTTGCATTGTTTATGTTTAATTTGGAATTAAGTAAAACTTGAGTGGTTGTATAAAATGACATAATAGAAGCCAGTCAAAATCACAGTAACCAGCAATTATAGGATTTAAGATAACAAATTATATATATATATATACTTAAAGATTTTATTTATTTATTTTAAAGATTTTTTATATTTTTTAAAGATTTATATATATATATATATTTTAAAGATTTTATTTATTTATTTGTCAGAGAGAGAGAGAGAGTGCAAGCGTACAAGCAGGCAGAGTGGCAGGCAGAGGTAGAGAGAGAAGCAGGCTACCTGACAAGCAAAGAGCCCAATGTGGGACTTGATCCCAGGACTCTGGGATCGTGACCTGAGCTGAAGGCAGCAGCTTAACCCACTGAGCCACCCAGGCATCCCACAAATTATATTTTTTATGAAAAAAATTTTATCACTGACATTATTTATGATTTTTCAACTCATGGTGATAATCGTAGTATGTTTTATAATCATTTTTAGATACACTATGGACAATGCATCTCTTTATTGCCTATATCAAGAGGCAGAATCACCCCAGTGTCTTGCCTATTGTATACTGACAATGGGGATTCTGGAAGGTTAAAATAAACTAACATATAAAGTATTTAAAGAGGACCTGGTATACGGTAAGTGCCCAAAAATGTTATTAAAATTAAATATTAAAAATTAAAAATCAAAAATTGATACCTTTTTATATCATATTTACTATATAAAGACAAAGTCTAATCTTTTTGGCATATTTAAGACCATCCATAGACTGGTCGCACAGCTTTTTCTTTTACCTAAAAGAATGAATTAAAAACTTCAGTAGCACAGAAATTTTATTCTTAATTCTTCACTCTTCAATCATTGCCAGATCACTTGCTAATTTCTTGATAGAAATATCAATAGCAAGCCCTGTAGTAAGCCCTCTCCCTTTCTTACATCTGGAAGTCTTATTCTTCAAGGCACAGCTTAATTGTTAATTCTTCTGATATTTCCTCCCTTTTATCAACTCTACTTCCCAGGAAGAAGATTCACCTCCAACCATCTGTCCATCTATCATTCATCCATCCATCCATCCATCTAGCTATCATCCATCCAACCATCCGTCCACCCAAATATCTCTCCGTCCATACATCCATCCTGCCATCCATCTGTCCATCCATTTGTTTCCTCAACATCTATTATCAGAATGCTTGCTATGTTCACAACAATTTTCTAGAAATTAATAGTGAATAAGAATACAATTGCTATCTTACATCAGTTTAAACTCTGCTGAAGAAAAGAGAGAAGTGGCAATTATAGTCCACTAATTTTAGTGTTATCCTTAGATTTTAAGAATAGAGTGGTACCAGAGCACTTTTGGAGGGGGGACAGCGGGGGGCAATCTAAACAGTATTTAGAGGTCAAGCAATGTTTCCTGGAGAATATCAGAAGCATTCAAACTGAACTCTAGACAAAGACTTATCAAGTAGAAGGGGGAAAAAAAAAAGGGGGGGGG
>NW_019154105.1:54077814-54123401 GCF_002288905.1 Enhydra lutris kenyoni
ATTTATGTATATATATATATATATATATATATATATATATATATATATATATATGAATTAAAAGCAGTTGCACATCTTTGTAGGATAGAAGGATTGAGACTGGTGAATAATCCCTGGAGAGTAATCTAAGGCCAGATCATTCGAAACCTTTTCAAATCTCTGTTCAGGGGTTTGTATAAAGATTAAGGGTGATGAGGAGACACTGAAAGGCTTGAAGCAGAGAAGCTATTTGATTTGGGTTTTAAATTACTTAGTTAATAGTACAGATTATGGATTGGACATGGAAAATATTCAAAGCAGGAAAACTGTTTTGGTTGTTGTAGGTATATGATCATGAGATGGTGGTAACTCCTTAAAATAGGGAGTGAGGATGGATTCTCAAGATTGAAGAAATACAATTGGCAGGATCTAGTAATTGGATATGGGTGGCTAGAAACAGGAAGCCATCAAGAATGGTTTCTGAGTTGGCCTTCCAGATAGATGATAACACCAGTTACTAAGAAGGATGAAACTAGAAGAGATGGCACCAGTCATCAAACTGAGCATACTGCTAGAAAGCATATTGCTAGGGACTCCACATCATCTGTGGAAGGATGGTGAGCTCCAAGAAAACGTCATTTTAGATTCATCTGTCAAGAGACAGCAGTAAGAATGAAGACTCAGAGAGCATGTGAATGGTGAAGAATGAAGCTGGTTGGGAACACACAAAAAGCTCATGGCAAAAGGAAACCTGAGGGAGAATGATGTGGGGAAGCTTTTTTGATACATAATATTTATTATAGCTCTGTAAGAATTTACTTGTCTCCTCCACTAGAATTCAATTTCTTGAGTATAAGAACTATGCCTTTGTATGCCTTGATTCTAGCATAGTATGCACTGCTCAGTAGGTGTTCAGTACACGTCTGTTGAATGGGGGAAAAATACAGTGTTTAGTAATAGAGGTGATTTTCCACTCTTGTTATTTTTCTGAAGCAGCAAAGCATTACAATATCAGGCCTGGTGAATTCAGATACAGCCAGCATTGTCTGGTGAAGGGAATAGATGTGTCATTTTCCTTGCAATAGTTTACATTCATATAAGTGATCTAAACTTGAATAATCCTGAGCTTGGGTAAAGAGCTCTAAAAGAGGCGGCAAGTTTCAAAGTGCAGAAGAAAAGCAGTCTATGGAAGAAATAGTGTCAGTCATAATGAGCCAGTGTAGATTCCAAGACTTCTGATCAAATTAAAGAAAACATGTCAAATAAGTTGGAAACTATAGGCCATGGGGAAAATGTTGTAATAGCAATCTTGCCAGAAAGAATCTGTCCAATCAGTTTAGGCAGGAGATATGTGCCAGGATGGAATGATTTATGTGGAAAATTTGAAAATCTTATCCACACCCTATTGAAATAAGTGGATCATGGGAATAATATGGGATTATTATGTCCAAAGTCAAAGGTCTTGATTTACTCTTCTCAATAGAATATCAAACAGGTAGTGAAGGAGATGAGAATATTCCTCCTAGAAAAGCAACATAAAGGCCAAAACTTTTCATAAAAGTGGAATGTGCTCAGAAATTAGTGAGCTTTATACCTAATTTATAGGCAGTTGTGTGTAATGAAAAGAGAACACATTTTGGAGTCCTACTAACTAGGGTTCAAATTCCAGTCCAGTCAAATAAAAGGATTTGACCTTAATTAATTAACCTCTTAGAGTCTCAGTTTTCTCATTTGTAAAATTAGCATAACATTTCCTAATCTTTCAGGTAGTTCTAAGGATTAAGTGATAAAATTAAGTGCATTGGTAGTGCCAGGATATTAGATGCTCAATAAAACCTGATTATTTCTCATTTATGGCCATAACACTACAAAAGGTACTCTGTAGTCTCAGGGGTATGTGGAGAGAACAGTACTATTTTGCTGTTTGTTCTAGTATTAAATATTTTAAAAAGGTGTATTTTTATTAAATATTAAAAAAGCAGACAAACTTTATTTAACTCTGTAATATTATTTTATGGTGTAGAGGAAAGTTAAAACAGTTGTTATATATATGATTCTGTGACTTTGTGCTGTTCTTTTTAACATACATACACACACATACACACACACACAAGAACAACAACAAAGATAACAACAGAAACATATATTTATGGCCAAAATATATATTAACTTGTACTATGTGCCCTATACAAAGGTCTTCCTGGACATGTAGGCAGAGTAAGAAGATAAGATTTGATGTTACTCAGACTACATGAGAGACTCAAAGGTTATAGGGAAATTCATAGGAAATTGACAAAACTGTGGCCAGTTATTTTCACCACTTCCATAGAAAGTGAGAGAATTCTATCTCCAAGATAGTAAATTCAGCTTAATTACTGCCTATGTTATAGCATAGTTAATGTACACTTAATTAATTCAGAATAATAAGAAAATACACAAATGAGCAGAAGTAAGCAATGTAAGTGGAAGACTAATTTAATTCCTCTATAATTCTTAAACTAGGATGAGGAAGCATAGCAAAGAAGTCATGCTTTTGTATTGTGAATGTAAAGTGAATTGAACAGACAGTCCATGAAAATTGTCTCAGTTGGGTTTGACACTGATGAAATTTCAGAACCAAATCAGCCCTTTGAGAAGTGAGTCCTAAACCAATGAAACTTCTTGTTTTTAGAAAATGAGATAAAAAATATCCAGATTGCTCCTCCAAATTGTGATATTATCTCTGGCTAAAGAACAAAAAGACAAAAACATTTATATTTTGACCAGAACTTTTAAGCTTTACATTCAGTGCTGAGAATGGGTGTTATATCTCAAATAATTCACGAATACAATGCCACATGTATTTGAAAGGATATAATGATAATCATGGAGTCTTGAAGATAGAAAGATTAGCGGCTATAAATAAAAAGAGAATCTATAGTCAAAGTAGGAATGGGATAGAAATCATAATATTTGTGGGGATTTGTGGTTGATTATACTGAGAATATTACACAAATTTAACAACTAGTACAGCAGAGAACTGGGTGCTGGCCTTTCCTCTGGGAGTTGTCTTAGAGAATGGCTTATTTGCTAGAGCATAGTTTAGAGACTCAGAGAGGTGTCAGAATGAAAGGACGGGGATGATTGGAGTGGCTAAAGACATAAGAATATTTTAATGTTGTAACAACCAGTACTGTGTACTGGTTAGTTGCCAACTTCAGATATACCTTCTTCAGTGTTCACAATAAAGGGAGCTAGAGTGTTGACTGATTCTTATGTATGTATGGAATGTGATGTGGCACCTTTACATAGCCCTCTAATCTAGGGGGATGTTATTTCTTCCCTCACTGGAATCCAGAAATCTGCACTTACCAGCCTAGGATTCTGGCCTGTTAGTAAGCCCTCCATACCTGAGCCACTAATGGAAGCCATCCTGAGGAGAAATCAGAACACCCAGAAAAACCACACATGTATGTGGAACCTCAAATCATTTGTACAGTGTGAAAACTTCAAGCCTAGAAACTAATCTAAAACTGGCCTGAAAATCTTACAGAAATCCCCATAGGGACTTCATGGGGGCAAATATAAAAGCACTTCTTAAGGATGTCTCCAGAAGCTGAGAAAAAAATGGGATTTTTATGAGGCAAAACCTCCACTGAATGAAATAACAGACAAAATAACTACACACCAAGAAAACATATAGTCAGAGATTGTCATCTGATTCTGGATGGGAACTAAAGATGACAGCAGAATTAAAGATGATGGGCCCTCTGAAAGGAATTTTAAAATAAGTACCTTAGGATTATAAAAGAAGATAAAGCCATAAATTATACTGCTAAAATTAGAGCAATAGATAATTTTTAAAAGAAAATATTGATGCCTTTTTTAAAAAGAAACAAGGAGAGATTCTAGAAAAAAAAACCAATATGATCATTACTATAAATAAAAGAAAAAGATCATAGATAAAAATTATAATATAGTAGTGGATAGATTTTTTTTAATATATAAGCATATGCAAATACAGACACACAAAAAACAATTCAAAGCAAATGTTGTGTATATGATGAAACACTGGACACAATCCCTTCCAAGTCCAGAAAAATGAAATAATGATGAAGTCCATCATGGCCAGAATTAATTCTATTCTAATAAAGAAGTGAGGTGTGCTTTGAAATAATTACGTTTTAGCAATGTGTCAGAGTTTTACCAACATAACTTTTTCCTAACTTATTACTAGGTAAATTCATGGGATATTTAAAAATATGTAGTGTCCCATAACTGAAGAAATCTTATGCTTTGCTTTGCTGATGTATTATTTGCCATATTACTAGCCAAGGCAGTTTAACAAGACAAATATATGAGATGAAAGAATTAGAATGAAGGAGATATAATTATTGCCATAGAGATAATGTAATTTATTCCTGAAAAATGTAAGAAAATAAGCAGGGTAGCCATTTAGAAAATAAAACAAAATAAACAAACAAGATCCCCCATTCTTTATACCATATATAATCTAAAAAGGATTAAAGATGTTAAGTGTCACAGATGAATAAGAGTTAGGAAAAAAAATATTTGGGAAAAATTAGAAACAATGAGTAGAAGTCTTCAGGAGCCAGTGTAAGCAGGAATATCTGACTAGCGGGGTCTCTCAGCAACGGAACATGTCTTTTAACAAACGTTATGAGCAAATCGTTATTTGAAATGTTAAGAGACTGGACTAATACCATCCAGGAATTCTAGGGAGGGGATCCTTCCCCTAGATGAAGCCCCTTACAATTCTCGAGGTACATAATACAAGATCCCCTCTGTCTATGGGCCCTCTAAGAAGGGCCTAAGAAGGCCCTCTAATGGGAAGATTACAGTTACAAACGGAGACTGAATATATGTGTTCACATCTCTTCTACCATATTCCTCTGAATTTGCATTAAAGAATTACAAAGAGGACATATTAAGGAGCAACAAGAATGAGGAGCATTGTTGGAGGGAGGGAATCTTTTGCCAGTTCTTTACCTTATTCAGTCAGATATAGTAAGACAGTGAGACTTTCCAGTAGACCTGAAGTCAATAGCATTTTTGAAACCCCATTTCCCTTACTTAAAAAGTCCCCAACCCATCTTAGTTTGTATATTGTATGATGTAAGGATTTTTCTTTGTTTAATTATAAGGTTTTATTTAAATTCCAGTTAGTTAACATATAGTGTAATATTAGTTTCAGGTGTACCGTTTAGTGAGTCAACACTTCCATATACCCGCCAGTGCTCATCACAGTAAGTGCCCTCCTTAATCCCCATCGCCTATTTACTATTAATATATATCGCAAAACCCCACCATCATTTATTAAGTAAACCATTATTTTCATTATGAACATTATGAATAGAAACACTAATAGTTGGCCTTTATCAAGTTCAATATATATTTCAAACTATTCTTAGACTCCATTCTCTTCCATTGATCTATTTCTTCTTTTTTAACGAATGGCATTGTGCTTAGATCATAACAGCTTTTGAGTAAGTTGTCCTGTGGCATATGTCTCTTCACATTATTTTTTCTTCCACACTTCTATTGGCTAGTCTCAGATATGAAATATCCTAAACAAATTTAAGTTTATTTTACCAAACAGGTAAAGGAAGATTCTTATTGAATCGTAACATGTAATTTTAATGTAGAATTATCACTTTTATTTTATTTCTTATTATTTTTATTTAGTTATTAAATTATGTATTATTTCATTTATTATTGTATTGGGTATTGTTTTTGTTCTATGTACATCTACTACTGGTAAAATAAAAGTAAATGGTATTTAAACATAATTTTAAATAAAGATGGAGAAGTACATTCAATTGGGATGAAAGAGTAAGAGTCAGATGTACCAGTGTTTGAAATTTGTTCCATGCCCTCCCTGTGTAGTCCTTAATAAATTGATTTATCTTTGTCTTAATGTAATAGCGACTTTTCAGAAACATCTTCGTTATGTTCCTCAGACCTTCTAAAATTACATTGCTACATTCCTTACAGAATAGTTACATTAATAACACATGGTGGAGTTTCTTTAGTTGAATAAAATGGTGTTTTCTGAAGAAAATTCATTTCATTTGTTGAGATAATCTAAAATCCTTGCTGGGTCTCAGCTAGGTGCTTTCTTTTAAATTTTATTTTATTTTTCCAGTGTTCCAAGATTCATTTTTATGTGCCACACCCAGTGCTCCATGTAATGCATGCCCTCCATAATAAGCACCATCAGGCTCACCTATCCCCCTACCTCCCTCCTCTCCAAAACCCTCAGTTTGTTTCTCAGAGTCCACAGTCTTTCATGGTTCTTCTCCCCCTCCAATTTCCCCCAATTCAATTTTCCTTTCCTTCTCCTAGTGTCCTCAAAGTTATTCTTTATGCTCCACAAGTAAGTGAAACCATATGATAATTGACTCCTTCTGCCTGAGTTATTTCACTCAGTATAATCTCCTCCAGTCCCATCCATGTTGATACAAAAGTTGGGTTTTCATCCTTTCTGATGGAGGCATAATACTCCATTGAATATATGGACCATATCTTCTTTATCCATTTGTCCAGTGAAGGGCATCCTGGTTCTTTCCACAGTTTGGCAACTGTGGACATTGCTGCTATGAACGCTGGGGTACAGAGGCCCTTCTTTTCACTACATCTGTATCTTTGGGGTAAATACCCAGTAGTGTAATTGCAGGGTCATAAGGTAGCTCTATTTTTAATTTTTAAAGGAATCTCCACACTGTTTTCCAAAGTGGCTTCACCAACTTTCATTCCCACCAACAGTGTAAGAGGGTTCCCCTTTCTCCACATCCTTTCCAATACATGTTGTTTACTGTCTTGTTAATTTTGGCCATTCTAACTGGTGTAAGGTGGTATCTCAATGTGGTTTTGATTTGAATCTCCCTGATGGCTAATGATAATGAACATTTTTTCATGTGTCTGTTAGCCATTTTTATGTCTTCTTTGGAGAAGTGTCTGTTCTTGTCTTCTGCCCATTTTTTGACATGATTATCTGGTTTTGTGTGTGTGTGTGTGTGTGTGTGTGTGTTCAGTTTGAGTTCTTTATAGATCTTGGCTATCAGCCTTTTGTCTGTACTGTCATTTGAGAATATCTTCTCCCATTCTGTGGGTTGTCTCTTTGTTTTTTTGACTGTTTCCTTTGCTGTGCAGAAACTTGATCTTGATGAAGTCCCAAAAGTTCATTTTCACTTTTGTTTCCTTTGCCTTTGGAGACATGTCTTGAAAGAAGTTGCTGTGACTGATGTCAAAGAGGTTACTGCCTATGTTCTCCTCTAGGATTTTGATAGATTCCTGCCTCACATTGAGGTCTTTATCCATTTTGATTTTATCTTCATGTATGGTGTAAGAGACTGGTCAAGTTTCCTTCTTCTATACATAAGTGTCCAATTTTCCCAGAACCATTTATTGAAGAGACTGTCTTTTTTCCATTGTATATTTCTTACTGCTAAAGACTATTTGACAAAGACTATTTGACCATGGAAATGTGGGTCTCTATTTGAACTCTACTTTGTTCCACTGATCTATGTGTCTGTCTTTTGTGCCAGTACCATGCTGTCTTGGCGATCACAACTTTGTAGTAAAGTTTGAAATCAGGCAACATGATGCCCCCAGTTTTGTTTTTCTTTTTTGACATTTGCTTAGCAATTTGGGGTCTTTTCTGGTTCTGTAAAAATTTTAGGATTGTTTGTTCCAGCACTTTGGAAAAAGCCAGTGGAATTTTGATCAGGATGGCACTGAAAGTATAGATTTCTCTGGGCAGTATAGACATTTTAGCAATGTTTATTCTTTTGATCCATGAGCATGGACTGTTTTTCCATCTTTTTGTGTCTTCAATTTCTTTCATGAGTTTTCTGTAGTTCCTTGAGTACAGATCATTTAGATCTTTGGTTAGGTTTATTTCCATGTATCTTATGATTCTTGTGCTATAGTAAATGGAATTGATTCTCTAATTTCCCTTTCTATATTTTCATTGCTAGTGTATAAGAAAGCATCTGATTTCTGTGCATTGATTTGTATCCTGCCACATTACTGAATTGCTGTATGAGTTCTTTTTTTATTTTTAAAGATTTTATTTATTTATTTGGGGGAGAGAGAGAGAATGAGAGATAGAGAACATGAGAGGAGAGAGGTTAGAGGGAGAAGCAGACTCACTGCTGAGCAGGGAGCCTGATGTGGGACTCCATTCCAGGACTCCAGGATCACAACCTGAGCCGAAGGCAGTCACTTAGCCAACTGAGCCACCCAGGTGCTCTTCTGTATGTGTTCTAATAGTTTGGGGGTGGAGTTTTTTGAATTTTCCATATAGTATCATAGCATCTGTGAAGAGAGAGAGTTTGATATCTTCTTTGCCAATTTGAATACCTTTTATTTCTTTTTGTTTTCTGATTGCTGTTGCTAGGACTTCTAGTAGTATGTTGAACAACAGTGGTGAGAGTGGTCTTCCTTGTCATGTTCCTGATCTCAGAGGAAATGCTACAGCTTTTCCCCATTGAGGATAATATTCGCTGTGGGTTTTTCATAGATAGATTTTATGAAGTTGAGGAATGATCCCTCTATCCCTCTACTTTGAAGAGCCTTAATCAGGAATGGATTCAGCTAGGTTGTTTTAAAGAGAAATCACTGGACTCATTGTTTTTGCTTTTGTGGAATACTATTAATGGATTTGCACTTTGGCATTTGGCTTTTTATTTATGTTGGAAGAATATTATAATAAATGACACCAGGAAATCCATGGCTGTATTTGTTGTAACTGATATTGTGGAGCATCTTTTGCAGACTCTTCTCTGTGATCTCTATACTGGCAGTAGTTGAGCAGCTCCTGAATTATCAGATGGGTTGTTGTGTTAGGGATTTATCTGAATTTCATAATTGATTAGTTTCTCTTTACATTGGCTAGTAGAAAGCTCAAAGACAATATTTTGCATTTGGAGAGTGAATTTTGTACATAAACCCAAGTCTTTTGTTGTCTTTTTGTTTTATTTCCCTATATTATCTTTCCTCAGCCTGGATTTTTTTACTCCCTTTTTATCTTCTTTGGCTATATTTTGCATTTGTTTTTGAGCTATTCAAAAATAATTCACAAAGAAAAGGCATTAATAAATATAAAAGTATATAATTAAAACAATTTTTCTTAACTTCTATTTCTTCAATTGAGGCATCTCTCCCCCTCTTGGGTTCTCTGATTATTGAGGCTTTGATAATCCTTTAAAATATAGCCCATACCTTATACAATCTCCATATTTCCCAGTCTATATTGCTCTATAAGATTCATCACCTACTTACATGGTAGATGTATTTTATTGCTGTTTGTTTTCTATGTCCTTCTACTAGAGGGTAGTTCCATATTTACTACTTTAGACCCAGAAAATATGGGTACATGCTTAGGTAAATTTTAATTAATATCTGCTTCAAAGCAGTTCCAAGAAACAGTAATGGTATGACATCTTTTGAAACAACTGATACATTGTCCAGTGCCCTAACTTCTTTCTTCTCCTCTTTCTTTACTTTCTTATTTTTTTTTAAGATTTCATTTATTTGACACAGAGAGAGACACACAGCAAGAGAGGGAACATAAGCAGGGGAATGGGAGAAGGAGAAGCAGGCTTCCACCTGAGCAGGGAGCCTGATGAAGGGCTCCATGCAGGACTCCATGTGGGACTTGATCCCAGGACTCTGGGATCAGGACCTGAGCCTGAGGCAGAGGCTTAAGGACTGAGCCACCCAGCTGCCCCTCTTTCTTTACTTTTAAAGCAGGCATGGTCAGCAAGGCTCTGGGCATAATGTACCTTGATAAGGTACCTGGATCTATGGGTCCTTGAGGGTCTCCCCTACTTCAACACTAAATGTCAGTCTTGGAGGACAATTTCTATTGAAGATTCAAAAACAATGCTGTGGAATAATGATGAAATGCAATCATATTTATTATTAGTCTTTGATGGCAGAGAACACATCTGTTTTGCTCACCATTGCACGCCTGCATCATGACAGTTATTAGCACGAAGCTGGAGAATATGTATTTTTTAATAATGAATGAAACTAATAATAGTTGTAATAAGATATATAACCTTAAGAGGATATTATGTTCTTATAACTCTTTTTTTTTAAGATTTTATTTATTTATTTGACAGAGAGAGATCACAAGTAGGCAGAGAGGCAGGCAGAGAGAGAGAGAGGAGGAAGTAGGCTCCCTGCTGAGTGGAGAGCCTGACATGGGACTTGATCCCAGGACCCTAAGATCATGACCTGAGCCAAAGGCAGAGGCTTAACCCACTGAGCCACCCTGGCGCCCTGTTCTTATAATTCTGATAAATATTTTAGCTAACACCTATTCTAATTTTTCATGTAATAATGTGAGTTGAATAATGTTATCAAACCTACCTGTATCCATTGTTATCCCAATTTTATAACTGAGAAAACTGTAGCTGAAAGAAATTAAATAATATGTTTCATAAACTTACACAGGTCATAAGCACAGACCTGGGACTTGCTTTAAGATATTTCTGATTCTAGAACAATACTCTTAAATTTCAGCAACATTGCTTTGGACATAGTCTCTATTCCCTTTTCATGCCAATTCCATGCCTTTTGTGTATTATCTTAATTGGCTGCATCTTTCAGTAAAAATGTAGATAGCCCTAATCATGGATATTGCAGCCAGGTTTTAGTGCTGCAAGGCTTCCTTTTCCAAGAAAAAAAAAATGTAGTTGTTATAAAAATGACTTCTGATCCTCTTAGATTGTCTGATAAGCCACGTATAATGCCTGAGCTAATCTCTTCTGAAAGCTCTTTGGGCAAATTGCTAACACTCAGGTCTGACAGTTTAATGCTATTACACTACAAAATATATGTTCTTTCCCAAAATAAACATGTTTTATAATAGCAATACAGATGTCATCAAGGGGCAAGGTTATCAGGAGATAATTAGACCCCAGAGAGATTACAGGCTCTTAGATCATGAGAGCAGTATTGCGAGCCTGCCTTATTAAATAATTGTAAGAAAGTCAAAGTCAACTATAAATACACACATTTCCCTGTAATTACTTTAAAAAGTACAAACCCAAGGTGCATGCCGATGTGCTAAGATGATAAGGCTTCTCTCTCCATTACACTAAAATGTCTAAATATAACCTAGAAAACCAACTTCAAATTGAATTTTAAATAAGAATGTGAAAGGAAAGACACCTCTTCCTTCCTTTGCTCACATTTTTAGGTTAGCTGTTTTAAGAACATTTTTAAACCCTGGCAAATGAATGGCTGAGTTCCAAGAAATAATCCACCCACCCTATACTTCCTACTCCATTAAAAAATAATAAAAACCTAATTACATGAAATTCTCCAAATATAAATCTCTTATATTTGCACATAGTATTCTTTTGTCCTGAAAGATCTTTCTCTCTCTTTAGACTCAAACTTGCTAACCAGAAGTTGACATCGATCTGAGAAACTTCTACATCATCCTCAAAAATAGCTTGATTCAGAGATTTGTAAAAAATAATAACAAAAAATAAAAGATTTGTGAAATCTTTCCTACCACTGATCACCCCATCTCTTCAACAACAGAACTTTTAAATATGTTTTTGGGGGTGCCTAGATGGCTCAGTGGGTTAAGCCACTGCCTTCGGCTCAGGTCACGATCTCAGGGTCCTGGGATCGAGTCCCGCATCAGGCTCTCTGCTCAGCGGGGAGCCTGCTTCCCTCTCTCTCTCTCTCTCTGCCTGCCTCTCTGTCTACTTGTGATCTCTGTCAAATAAATAAATAAAATCTTTAAAAAAATAAATAAATATGTTTTTGGTGTTCCAGTAACATCTTATGATTACTTTTATTAGCACAGTTATCTGAATACATTATCCTGTATATTTACAGGTGTTTGACCATATTGGACTAAGAACAGGAAGCATACATCCCTAGTTCCTACAACAGAGTGAGGCCAAATCATTTGCTCAATAAATATTTACTAAATAAATGAATGAAGAAATTAATAAAGTGAGCTTGTTCAAAGCAGGCAAATAGAATCAACCATCATATAGAAGGGAAATTATTTTCAATAGGTGTGTCCATTGTTCACTGCTTCTGTTGTTAGTCACCTGGGCTGGGGGGGGACTATAAATTATTTTTTTCCCAAGGAGAAGTTACTTGTGCTAGTGGAAGTTTTGGAACTTTGAGATTCTCATTCCTATGCAAACAACTGCCATTTTCATTTAATCTCCCTGAGGGACCTGGTTTGTCTGGTTTGCTGCCTCACCCCTGGTGCCCAGATCACTGCAATAGTACAAAACAATCAGTGCCTGACTTCAAACCTGTGAGGACTGTTTTCCATCTGTTTCTCTTAAAGCATTTACATAACTTTCCCAGGGCATCACAAATAATTAGTGACAAAGCTGAAATTTGAAATAAGATCTTCTGTGTCTAAGTACGAGTGTGCAGTCTCCATCAGTTTATTTCCAGTTGCCAATCAATCCCAGTTAAAATAACCATATCAAAATTGTTGGTTGCTTATCTTTGTATTTGACCTTTTCCAGAATCTCAAGAGAGATATCTGTGAAGTATCTTCTTTTAGGTCCTGGATGCACTTTATAATTTCAAGATTCTGAAATCCTACCCTAATCAAGAGCCTGGTTATTTCTTTTTCTTCCCCCAAGCCCAACTTTATTGAAGTATAAGTAACAAATATAAGTTATATATATTTACAGCATACAACATGGTGTTTATACATTGATTACCACAATCAAGTTAACATATCTATCACATAGTTACCTTTTTTGGGTATGGTGGTTATTTATTTACTTATTTTTTCCTATTGGCAATATAGCAGTAACCTAACAAAAGGCATTGAATATGAAGTCTTTTTAGGCCCAAGGAATCAGAGAATTCAGGCTACAGAGAGTACAAAGGATTGTGTTATCCCATTTTTGCTATGAACATGTGCTTTCTAGACCCTGTACTGTGTTTACAGTTGAAAACTGTGTTCACTCAACTATTCACTGCATTCCTTTTTAATTCTACATTCAATCAACAAAAATTCCTTTACATTTACACTTTCAGGGATTTCACTTTAAAACTTTAACAAAATGTAAACAGAACTGTAAGAAAAATATTTTAGTCATGTTTTTGAAACTTGTTTGCTGGCAATAGATCTCTCTATTATTTTGAGTTGAAATATTCAAATTGAAATATTCAGTTTTTCTACCCACAAGGAAAGAAGAGATACCTTCCAAAGTTTTATTTCTCCATGAGTACTTGGATTAGTCAAGGTAAGTTATGCTTTAAATAACAAATAAGTCCATGAATCTTTATCTTCTGGCAGCAACAAAAAGTATATTCATTGCTATGTTATGTATCTAAAGTGGGCCATTGGCTGGGGGGTAGGAGTTGAGGTGTGAAATGGAATCTATTAGGCATAATCACTCAGTGACTAAGGCGGGAAGAAGCTGTCTAATATTGTAGCCACACCATCTGGAAATGAAGACTTTGAGCTGGAATGAACTGGAAGGGAGAGCATGGAGCTGGTATATTCATTCTCAAATGCCTCAAATGCCATGTGTCTGTTGATTCTGCTCACATATCTTTGGCTTTTTGGCTAGAATTAGTCACATGACTCCAAAAAACCGTTTGTAGCTGAAAAATTCAAACATTAACCAAGGCTTTCTCTCTCTTTTTTTTCCCTTCCTTCTGTAAACAGAATCTTAATTGATGAAGTCAGTGAAAATGAGTGAGTGCTATCCACATCATTGAATGACAAAAGAGCTTATACTGAATAGAGATAAAAATGTAAGCTGTTCATAAATTCTATCATGTTGTAAGAAGATGGGTTCCTATCAATGTGTGGATGAATGAATGACTCTGATGAATCGTGATGGTGTGTGTTATTCACCCCCACCCACTAGACTTATTAATAGTTTTGTGAGGGAGCTATTTTTTCTTCCACTCACTCATTCATCCAAAAATCAATTATTAGATCCTTATAATATGGGAGACTTTTCTCTAATTCTGCAAGCATAGCAGTATATAAAACAGACAAGCTTCTAATTCACATATAACATAAATTCTAATATGGAAGGATGGAAAATAGACAATAGAAGTCCAAGAATTATGTGAAAAACAAAAGAAAACAAATAAAACATGGCAGTGGAACAGAGTGTGTCAAATAATGTTCAAAGATATGCAGTTATTCAGTATGATAGGCCAGATGGAGGCTATTGGGTTTGACATTTGAGGTTTTACTGCTACTTCTGGCTGAAGGGAAAAAATCAGACTGCAATTTTTTGTGACAGATGAAGAAATGGTTTTGAGAAGGTTGATTATGAAGAAATAAGCCATTGCTTATAGAGGAGGCAGTGATGAAGAAAGACTTTGCTTTATTATTATTATTATTAGTAGTAGTAGTAGTACTTTATTTTACAATGAAGAGGTGATTCTTTGTGTATTTCTTATTGCACTTTGAACTTTTGATTATACCTTTACTAAAAACGTCTTAGCTCCTAAGAAAAAGACAGCTCCTATTTACTGTTCACTCACTATGAGTCCAGCAATGTCACAGTAACTGTCACTGCAATCTAATGAATTGGTCATATTCCTTTTTACTTATGTAGCTCACAGGATCTTAAAGAACTCCCCATGACCCTTGCCTCATATAGTTCATGCATTTGTGTGACTGCCCCCTTTTGAGTGTGGATAGAACCTGTAGGAAATGGCAAAGGTAATGGATATACATATTCCCTAATGAGTTTCACAATGACAAAATGAGCGACTTCAGCAAGGTAGAATCTATTTTGTTTGCCCTATGGAAGTCTTTGAATGTGACACTAATTTTTAATGATACCAGTCTTAACATAGGTGAAAGAATTGTGTGCCCGTAGACAAGTATACTCATACAACATCTTTCTAACCAAGTAAGAAATGAATTCTGGCTAGTTCTTCCTAAAATCCAGAGAGCTGGCAAGAGACAGTGGTGAAGGAGTTAAAAGAGACTGCTGCTGGCAAGTCTGCCTAAATCAAGTGCCTGTTAGCAACAATGGAGAACTAGAAAGGGGGGTGGCGATAACAGGAGGAGGTGAAATAAATAGTCCTTCTCGCCAGCACAGACCTCACTTCTATAGGCAAGAGGGGAATGGCAGAGGCAGTTATAAAGGGTCTTTTATGCAAAGCAATCAAAGGGCTATGATGAAAATACAATATAAAATACACTCTTAGCATATTAGCTGACAGCTAAGCCTAGACAAATAAGAGCATTTTCAATTTGCTCTTAAAAGTCTCACAGGAGCTAGAAGTTGTTACAGCTGCAGGGGAAAAAAAAAAAAAAAAGGTGAGTTTGAATGCAGCCTGAAGAAAATATCCTTGCCCTTACTGAATCAAGCTGAACAGGGGCCACAACTGGAAAGCAAACCCTCAAAGATAGAAGGTATATAAGCAGCTAGATTCTCTAAAAGAAAATGAGGTCTTGGTTGTAGAAAGCTCTGAAAATCAGGGATGAAGTTTATAGATGAGCCAGGGGTCTGAGAGAAAAGGATCACTTTATTGAATGCAGACAATAAATACAGCTGGGTTCCAGGGGAAGATCCTCACTAATCCCAGTGTCTCTAGAGTTAAATGTCAGTGCCACGGTAAGATAAGAACAAACCTATTGTCTGAACCTTATGGTTGAAACCCTAACAGAAGACTAACTTATTTTTATTTTTCCACTAAATTATTTTTTTAATTGTTAATTTATTTATTTGAGAGAGAGAGCAAGAGAACACAAACAGGGGGAGGGGCATAGGGAGAGGGAGAAGCAGGTGCCCTAGCCCGATATTGGGCTCGATTCTAGTACCCTGGGATCATGACCTGAGCCAAAGGCAGAGGCTTAACCAACTGAGCCAGCCTGGCAGCCCTCCACTAAATTCTTAAGCACAGTAGGAGCTTAGTTTGGGGAGAGGGGGAACTAAAAGCAGAAAGATGTGTAGCAAGAAAGCAATCTCCATATTTTTATCCTTGTAAAATACAACTTATGCTATGTTACTATTTTGGTCAAAGTCCACCAATGGTTTGTCATCTCTTTCAAAACAAAATCCAGGTCCATTTCATGGCTTACAAAGTTCTTCATGACCAGACCCCGTCACTTCTCTGAGTTCATCTCCTGCCACTCTTATCCTCCCTGGATCTTATATCACAGGGAAACTAAATGATAGACACAGGTTTCACCTCTGTATCTTCTTACTACACAATGCCATGTCTCCACCCACATCCTTCTCTCAATAATGGCTTGCTGGTTCCCAATACACTTTTATTTTCTAAATTCAGGGCCATCTGGATGTTAAATAATTTATTCTAAAAATTTTCCTGGGATCAAGATTAAACTTCTTTTGAGAGTCAAATGTTTATTGCTTCTAGATTTCTGATGCCTCTGGACTTCTCCATGATTCCTCACATATCACCCACATGCTGTGTTCCTTGTAAGTGTTTAAAATCTATGAGTCAATAACTCATGAACTGTGATGTATCCAAAGCATGTATATTTAAGTACAGCTGAAGTGTTACATGCATCAAATATCAAAGTATTAGGTGCATTGATCTACACTAAGATTTGCTTTTAAACATAAAGATGGGAAAGAGTGTGACTTGTAACAATTGCTGAATGGTAGACACATCTGCTGTGATGCTAATCAATTCTGACTACTTCTTTCGTGGGCTAAGAGTTGGACTATCTATCAGCAGAGACCATGACTCCTTTCTAAGCTAAAATCATCTGATATTAGCTGCAGTGAAGCTCATCCATTGTAGTTACCCACCATAAAAGTTCTGGAAATATTTCTGAAGAAATCTTGTTGGCCGTTCCATTTATTCTGGTGACAACTCAAACTTTAAGCATTTTAGTGTGCCCGGGCTCTTCCATGGACCTTTCCTTCCTATGGTGTTTTCTCTTGGACTGATTATATCCCTACAAAACTTTTTCTGTAAATGTCTTTTTTCTCTCTGCATCCTCTCTTTCTCATTCTGTGAGTACCTTCAGTGCTCCTTTCACCTTTATGCATTTTGTTCATTGATTTATTTTCTCAGTTCCAGTTGCATTCCTTAATACAAGTCCCTCTTTGCATGGCCAGCCAACTCCTGTTCTTTCAGACCTTGGCTCCTATAACATCTCCTTCTCAAAGCCTTCTCCTATTCTCACATATTGACACCAGTTGCCTTATCACACACTGTGCTTCTTCCAAGAATGCATTTATTTCACTGCTGACTGTTTTCTTTTATGTATTGCTTGCTAAACTGTAAGGTTTCCAAGGGATAAGCATTTTTGGTCTCTTTCACATTTTTATCACTATGATGAAGTTTCAGGAGGAACCCAAATGCATCTCAGCATTAGCTTTAAAGGCTAATCTATTACCTAGATAAGCAGAGTATGTCTGATGGATAAAACCTTAAAGGAAATTATTGGATACTAACAGAGGATGAATGACATATTTTTTCTCCTGGGTGTACTTTTTTCTTGAACATATATTTTATAGTGGTATTTCTTTCTATAGCATGTTTTCTCTTATAATGAAACATTCCAAATAATTAGTATTATAAAAAGGTAATTATATGAAACTATATAGAAGAGAATTGTATGATAGGCATTATAATTTCCTATTAAGTATTAGCAATTTATAAAGAGAGGGGAAGCCCTTTTGTGCATTCCTCCACAATGGCATTTTCTTCCATTGTCCTGTATTTGATACTTATTTCTTGTAGTATCTATTCCTTTATCACATGTATCTATACCCACAAAGCATATAATTTTGTTTTTCATGTTCTAAAACTTTATATAAATGCTATCATGGAGTACATTTTTAACAACCAGGTTGTTTTGTTCAATAATATGTTTTGAGATTTAGCCAAACACTACTAGTTCATTTTTTTTATTTTCCCAAACACAATGTATTTTTATTGTTATTGCCTCTTTTTGTACTTCCTGGTAATTGAGGGAGGTTTAACCAATTCATTTATATTGTCCTCTGCTAGTTTGGAAGTTATTATTTATATAAATCATATTTAATTGTTAAAATTTTAAGACACAACATTAACTATAATTTTTCCTAGACACATAAGGTATTGGACTCTCTACAAAGCTATTTTATAGTAAGTAATTAAATTGATCATATTTTAAAATTTCTCATTGGCAAGATTTTCCCTCTTGTTTTCTATACATTCTCACTAGGTTTGCACTCTTCTTATATATATCATCACTCTGTATCTGAAAATAGATTTTGCCCTAAGACTTGTATAATATTTTAGAAGGATATAAAATCCTAAGTTAACTTTTATTTTATCTCTAATTTTGAAGATATTCATCAATTTTGTTAGGAAAGGAAGTCTGATATCAGTCTCAACACTATTCTTTTATAGGTAATCTGTCTTTTCTCCCTGGTAGTTTTTGAGATTTTATCTTTATCATTGATGCTTTCCAATTTTATTATAGTTTTTCTATGTGTGGAATTATCTTTACATTTTTGTTTTAGTACTTAATATTCCCAGTCAATTTGAATTTCAGTAATATTATATTCAAATAATGATTTCCCCCATTCTTCCTGCCCATTCTTCACAAGTCTTACAAATACATATTTTAGCTCCACAATATTTCTTCCATATCTTTTTACTGTGTTCATGTATATTTGTAATATCATTTCCTTTCCATAGATCCTTTGGCGTCTATTCTCCATTCATTCTTATTAAAGTCATTACTGACGTCCTTGTTGCCATAACTAATGATCAATCCTCGGTCTTTGTCTCATTTTACCTTTCAGGAGCATTTATCCTAATTAATCACTTCTTCTTAAAAGTACCTTCTTTGCTTGTCTTCTCTTGGTGCTGTTACTACTTACAGTTTATCTTTAGCTATTAGCTATTTCCTCTGTAGTCTTTTCCTCATGTTCTTAATATCTAGATAGTGGTGTGCCCCAAACATCATTCCTGGATGTTGTCACTTCCTTGTTTACTCTTAATCTCCAGGTGACTTTATTTTTTCTCATGTAATATGTCTATTGTAGATGGCTATCAAACTTAAGGTAATATCTCTAGCCATCTATGTGGATGCTATCACAAATATGCAAAAGCTTATTCAACTTTTCTATGTGGATGTCTAGGGAATTTGAAGAGTAACTTGTCCCAGAACTTAAGTTTTCAAATTTGTTCCTGACCCAATAATTCCTCATCTCAGTGTGTTACTTCTGTATCAGCCTTGTTGCTAGTATGTCACACATTGACATTAACTTTGACTCCTCTCTTTTTCTTATATTCTGCATCCAGTCTGTGGAGACATTTTTTTAAGCTTATGTCATACAAATATATCAAATCTGGCCACTTCTCACCATCTCCATTCCTTTCACCCTTATCAAAACCAACACTTTCCTCTCACCTTGACACTGGAAATTCTTCCTAAGTAATCTCCTTCCTTTTTCTATTTCCTTTTTTTCCATTTTTTCCTTGACTGCTACTTCAAAGCTTACTCCCCATGAAGCAACTAGAGTAAAGCTTTCAAAGAAAAACCAAATCACAGCCTTTCAAACTTTCTAATTACTTTGCATTAAACATAGAATAGAATCCAAAGTCCTTACCATAGTTATAAGACCCTGCATGATGTGCCTTAGGCTGCCTGTCTAAATTATTTTTCTATGTCTCTTCTTTCAGCTGACCACAGAACCTCTACAGAGGCTACTTTTCTTACTCCCCCCAACATAGCTATTCACATACTCATTCAAATATCTACTTAAACTCAACCTCTTCATGGAGAAATTTCTTGATATCCTTATCTAAAATGTCAACCTCCAATATAGTTGATCATTTCTTTATTATTTCCTCCATGTCACAAACTATACCTCATAAAATTGATTTATTGACTAATATCTTCTACTAACATATTAACTCCAGGAAGGTTGATTGATCACTGTTATATTCTCAGTGGATAGAACAGGATGTGGAGCATATAAAGGTGTATAATTGGTATATCTTATTAAATGAATGCTATTTTCCAGTTCATTAAATAACTCTTTTGTGTTCTGTTATTTATGTTGAATAAAGAAATTATAATCAGGGCGCCTGGATGGTTCAGTGGGTTAAGCCGCTGCCTTCGGCTCAAGTCATGATCTCGGGGCCCTGGGATCGAGTCCCGCATTGGGCTCTCTGCTCAGCAGGGAGCCTGCTTCCCCCTCTCTCTCTTTCTCTCTCTCTGCCTGCCTCTCCATCTACTTGTGATCTCTCTCTGTCAAATAAATAAATCTTAAAAAAAAGAAATTATAATCAATAATTATATTTAACATTTAAGCTATTTATTTTTCTTGTCTACATATTATTTTATTTCCATTTGTCTTCCTTTAATAAAGTATTTTTCTTAAAATAGGTATTTTACTTATCTTTTTTATGTTTCCAAATACACTTATTTTAAAATCCTTGTCATCATGTTCTAAAAAATGAGTCTTACTAAAGTGCATTTATAACCCAATAATTGGTTCTGTTGTCTGTTTTCCAAAAGATTTTGTTATGAAATCATTCAAAGAAGAGACTTAAAACAATAAACATTTATTATCTCATAGTTTCTGTTAGTCCAAAAAACAGGAAAAGCTTAGTTGGGTGGTTCTTGTTTGAGGTCTTCCATGAGCTTATATTTTAGGTATCAGTAAGTATTGTAGACCTCTGAAAGCTTGAGGGGAACTGTAGAATTGCCTTCAAAGATAGCTCACTCATATTGCTTTTGGTGTAGAATGTCCCCATCTTTCAACAAGGAGATCTCTTCATAGGGCCACTTGAGAAGTCTCTAAAACAGCAGCTAGCTTCCCCAGAGTGAGTGATGGAAGAAAAAAAGACAGAAGCCATATGTTTCATATGATCTAGCCTAAGAAATCATGCACAATAATTTTCATAATATCTCATTTGTTATAGAAGCATTATTGAATATCCTATTCAATATAGGTGGAGTAAATAATGGTATAAATATCAGGAGACAGGGCCGGGACCTCCTTGGAGACTGGCTACCACAATTATCTACTAGTTTAACAGAATCAGTAATGTTGGATCAAAAGCCTTGCCAAAAGTGATATTGGAGACTTTGAACTAGTTGGTAGAGATGTCTAAATTTTTTCTGATTTTGTACAACTTCATCTTGCTACTTATGCCCAACAATCAAAGAGTGAAGTGATTTCTTCAGCTGAATCTTATGAAAATTTTGCAGGCTCTGCTTTCTAATAATAAAGTTAAATCAGGTTGTCTGCTCATATACAGCACTATTAACCTCTCTTTTCTTCTAACTTAGAGATACAGAGTTCATTGAATGTGTGTTTTAGTCTCATGCAATGATTGTATTCTGATTCTGGTATATGGAGACTTTCCCCTTCATCTGCAAATATGACATGTACGTATATATATAAAATCTACATGCATACATAAAATCTATCATTACTATAAATTTTCTATGGAATTAATATTTCAAAATGCAAAGTTACAACTATAAATGGAAATTTTTGATCACCAGTCAGACAATTCCAAACTTAACGCATGTTCTTAAAAATTTTATAGTGTACTTTAATATCAGTTTGTGCATGGCTTCTGAAAAAAATGGATGACAGTGGGCTCTAGGGAATCATGAAGGTGTACAGAAGATAGTTTGGTTAAATCACCTTGACTCAATTTAAGACATGGGTGGGAGGACAGCATAAAATTAACCATAAAGATTAACCAGATCCTTGTCTTCAAAAAAGTAAAGGCAAGATGGAAGCTTTCCTGGAATACTGCCATCAGTCATGAGCAGGTACTTATTGCTCTTTTATGGTTTGAGAATGAGTAAGATACAGAATATATTAATTAAAATATAGAATATATATAGATAGAATAAATATAGAATAGAATAAAATCGAAGACTACATGTACTGATAGTTCACTGCACTGTTCTTTTGACAGGTGGACAATTATTGAAGCTGTATTTATTTTTAAAATAGAGATGACTGTATTTCATTTGGCTTCTTTCTGATATTGTTTGGCATTTCTCCATTAGTGAATCTCTTCACATTAATTGCAACTCCACTGTTTGACTTGATCTGACACTTGCAGTGCATATGATATCTTATTTACTTATTTATAAATTATCTTGTAACAAACTATGAAATCCATGTCCAAATAACTATAATCATTCAAATAGTCTTAGAAAATAATGGATAACATTAGAAAGGTCAATACCGAAGCAGGAAATTATTTTGACTGGTGAAATTGAGAATTTATTGAGAATTACCCTTCCATGCTGTTACCAGATACGTCCCTACAAGGTCAATTTCTCTGTCCAAGATAATGACAGCATAGAAAAATTCAAGTACACATTGATTGTCAATTACAGTTTTCAGAAAGGGTGAATAAAGTTCTATATAAAACATTAAATATGTTTAGTCTTCTGAGAAATAGTGTTTATATTCACAGATGAAATAAGTACATGACATCAGAGCATGAAAGGGAGTTGAAATTTCAAAGATGGTTGAAGTGTTATCAGGGAAAGAAAAATCTATAGATTTCAAGAGAATCCATGTTCAGACTGACTATGATATGTAAATGACCTTACTCTCTGGCTTTTAATGTTTAAATAGACCGTATTTCCAGCAAAGTGGATGATTTTGGGGGGAAAATCAATTTTAAAATTCCCAAGAAACTGAGGAGTTAAGGAAAATAATTCAAGGAAAAAGATATTTCCAAATCAAATAAGCAGAAACAGATAGCCTAAAGATCTAGCACATCAGAATGAGAGAGCTCCATATACAGTGACTGATAATTATATGCTAGGACCTGTGAAGTACTGTGAAGGGTATTCTGGATGCCAGTAATTCTCAAAAATGAAGTCAAATATTTAAATCTATTATCTAGTTGTCAATGGAGAATAAAATAATTTCTGAATTTTTAACTTCATGCACAAACTGAATTTCAAGTTCATAGTGGCCTTCCAATTCCTTAGTTTGTCAAAACATTCTAGTAGGTCACTGAAAATAATGTCAAAGAGAGTCAAAAGGAGGTTCAAAAAGACATGACAGATAGTCTACATTAGTACAATTCACCTTTGTGTTGAGATAGAAGGATGAATGAGTAGGATGATGAATGTAGTATATTTTTTGTATTTCTTTAATTTTAATAATATCCAAATAATGATTTTGTTGAGTAAAAGCATAGCTAATGTCTAATAATACAGAACCCAGATTAGGGAATTACTTAGCAAGCATTTTTGCAATACATATAAATACACATTTGAGTCAACCAATCCTACTGTTACCTGAATCTGCAAAATTGGTGGACCTCATTCATTGTAAAACATTAATCATTGCATGTTTTGACCAACACTGGGAAACAATGAAAGGGCCTACTATCAACTTCATTTCACAGCAATGGGATGGGAGTGTATTTTTTATAAAGGTATGATGCCTTTCTAGGTTGAATATTAGAAAAATAAACATACTTATAAATATTTTACGTAATGTTTTATATCTATAAACACATTACATCCTTACGGAAGTTTTGTAAGTAGTTAGAATGAGGATAATTATCTCCATTTTATGAAAGTTACACCAGATTTTTTGAGGTCATGTTGATTTACACAAAAGCATATCTCTAGTTAGATAGAGAAGGTTAAAGCCAAACACAGGTTTTCGGATACCTTTCATGAAATCCATCTTTCAAGATACAACACAAAATGCTCCCTCCTCTGCAAAGGAAACATTTGGCTCTTTTTTGTCAGTGCTCATCAATACATTTCCCAAACATCACTCACCATGTTGTATCCAAATCCAAAAAGAAGAACAAATCTAAGGCAGTTAAATATATATGTGAAAAAAACAAAAACAAAAACAAAACTTGCACCAAATTAGAAGCCAGTGTCTTACACAGTTCTTTAGATCAGTTAAGGTTTTTGTTGTTGTTGTTGTTGTTTTCCAGTTAAGGCATTTTTTAAAACACGCAAAAAATTTGGAAAGAATCATAAGAACTAAATAGTATAGTAGAACTGATTAATGATTAAAAGTTTGTGGAGGTAAACACAGGGATTAGATTGGGGTAGCCATTTTTAATTTTCTATACCAGTCAGGAAATCTATGTATGACACTTTATTTAGCTCATTTACATATCTTAGAAAACCAAATGAATAATTTGTCAGAAAGAATTATCTGGAAAGAAATTAGTGAGCTCACTGTTGCATATCTTTGTGGATATTGCTACACCAAAATTAATTACAATTATTAATAACCATTTTCTCTGGGGATGTCTCTTCTGCCACCCAAATAAGTCGTTCTGTGTTCAAGCTGAATGTGGTCTGCATTTTCTTCTAATGCTATCACATATTTTAAGAAGTCTGGAAATAATGGTAACTCTAGATCAAAGAATTCTTACCTTTTCAGAAAAGTTAGTGATGTTAGTAATACAGCTACTTAAAAATTGAAATCCTATTGAAGTAAGTATATGGGTTAGCAGGATCAACAAGAAACAACTGGCCTCATAAGAATGAGTATCTGCCAGTGTTCCTCACCTAAAAATGTCTGTTATTAATAATTCCATGACTATTAATAGGAGTTTCCCATTTACACAACAAAGAAAGTAGCCATATTTGATGTGAAATTATTAAATGACTATCTATCATAGCTGGACAAAACTGCTGCATTCCGTGGAATGTTGGATGAAATATTAGACTTCACATAAATGAAACAGGTTATTTTTCTGCGATCTTTTACTCTTCTTTGACAATACCCCTTATTTTTTAACAAATTACATATGTGTTATGCTCGATACTTTGAATGAGTTTCTTAGAGAGCAGAACTTGCTCAAGTCAACTATTTTCTTAGAAGCCAAGGGAAGGTAAGAGATTTGTGTGAGGTCACATAGCTGGGGCACCAGGGACTCTCCATTGCATGGTTCCATAATAAGATTCTTAGATCACTGGAAGGGCAATAATATTTGGTACTACCGTTCCAGACATTCATCTTTTTTAAAGCTGATTCAGTCTTAAGCAACCGGAAGGTCTTCAGAAGCAGAATGGTCACTTCCTTTTTTGAACATGCAACCATACATTTGGGAAATTACATCTATTCTATATAAATTTTACATCATTGTAATAATTCCATATATGCCTCTGAGACAAGATATTTCTTTACCAGTGATGCTACTAACAAAACATTTCCCGACAATTTTGGATATAATAATAGTATGCCTCAGGGCGCTTGGGTGGCTCAGTGGATTAAAACCTCTGTCTTCAGCTCAGGTCATGATCCCAGGGTCCTGGGATTGAGCCCTGCATCAGACTCTCTGCTCAGCAGGGAGCCTGTTTCCCTTCCTCTTTCTGCCTGCTTCTCTGCCTACTTGTGGTCTCTGTTTGTCAAATAAATAAATAAAATCCTAAAAAAAAAAATAATAGTATGCCTCTCATTGTCACTGAAGTTTGGCTAAGGCCCACTAAATGAGGACAAAGGGCATAATACCTGTGCTGTCCTTCCCAAGACAGTAAAAATGATCCAGACATTATCAGCTACTATTCCTTACAGCAAGGCTTGATAAGAGAAATTTAGAAATTTAAAATTATAAGTAAAAAGTGATGGGAACAGGGAATTCCTTTCCCCATTAGAGAAGTGTGTGATTTTTCTCTTCATTATCTGGTCATGGAGGAAGAGAAAATTCATTCCAACTTACTTCCAGGCAGGGAAGCAGGGTTCTGAGATTTGGTTTGTACTATTGGTGGTACTGAGATTTGATGGATAATAGTTAATGATTTGGTGGGTAGTAGATGAATCTTTATGGACTTATGGAACTTAGGACCCTCGTTCTGCCAAGGGGCCAGAGCAAATGTGACAAAATTCTTGGGAGAAGTTGACATATGTACACAGAAGTTGGGGGATATATGTGACTGTAGGCCTTGGCATCTTGCTTCTCAACCATATAATTTTAAGGCAAGAGATTTTAGGAGCATTTTGCAATAGCCCGAAAGCATGATCTGAGGGGAAAGGGAGGGGTTTCACAAGAGACACAATGAATGCTGCTGTGGCCTTGAAAACTTGTAATAGAGTTTGGATTTGGAAGTATTTTGTAATGGAAGTATAGTGGCCAAGAAAAAAAGGGAGGGGGGCAATAATAACACCTGGATGTGTAATATGTGTTCCTTTCTTCTAAGACAATCCCCTTTACTGCCTCTGTCTCTGAAAGTACTTGAAGATGGAAAAACAGTGACAATACACAAAATCTTCCTCAAGAGCATTTAACCAATAAGAAAGATTATGTCTCAGTTGCCATCACTGGAGAGTAGTTAATTATATGTGATATTGGAGCATTGCTATGAGGTCAAAATCTTAACCAAATTTGTAAATTCTGAAAGTGAATCAAAATTGTGAAAAAAATTTTTTTGATCTTTGGTAGCCAGCATGATGTGAGCCAAGATATCATTCCAAATTATAATATAGCATTGGTGGTATAGTGGTGAGCATAGCTGCCTTCCAAATTATAATACAGAGGGAGAACTGACACAGGATAGTTGAGGAACATGATGGAAAATGATAAGTCATTCTTCTTCATACTTTAATCAGGTTTATTTTGATTATATTCACTGCATGTATCTCATTTAATACCCTTGACAACCCTCTATGATAGGTATCATCCATCCTTCTTTTCAGATAAAGATTCTGAGGTTTGTTTAAATCTGACATCTCAGTGGGACGCCTGTTGGTTAAGTGTCCAGTTCAGGTCTTGATCTCATAGTCATGAGTTTGAGCTCCACATTGGGCTCCGTGTTAGGCATGGAACATCCTCAAGGAAAAACAACAACAACAACAATAAAAACAACAAAAAGCCTAACATCTTGGCTTTAGTAGGTAGAAATTGTAACTTTCCAAAAGAATTTTTTGCAATCATACTAATATTCTTCATGTGAACTATCTAACATGGTATCTACAAGGTAATGTGCTATTGAGTGTACTTGAAATGTGGCTAGTGTGATGGAAGAAGTATATTTTTAATTATATTTATTTAAATTAATTTGATTTAAATGGCTACATATGGAAAGTAGCTGCTATATTGGGCAGCCCTGCTCTAGAAGCTTCATCTGGCCACTGTTTGCAAATTTCTATGGATCATTAGATGTTTGAGACAATTACTGTAGCTCTAGTAAGAGTTCACATTTCTTGGACATTTGTTAAGCACAAAGAGAAGCACACGCACACACACACACACACACACACACACACATACATGTACATCTTGATTTGGTTTAAAAGAACAGAATTTGAATATGAGGCTGATGAGGATTTCTCTATGCCTCTGTGAGAGGGATAATAAGTATGGGCACTCAAAAAGGGGCAGTGGTTTGCAAAATTCGTCAGGATTTAGAAAACCTAGAAATGACAAATAAATGGATGATCCCATAGGAACTTACTTCTGATGAAAGCTGACCAACTCCACTTTATTACACACTGGGTTTTATTAAGGCTTTTATTTGATGTGTATAAATATATAACCAAAACAAACAAATAAATAAATATATAACTAAATAGAAAGATTGACATGTAGACAGACAGATGAAACCTACTTTGAAATGCATTAAGAGTCTGAGAGAGTTTGGATTTTTCTACCAGCTCTAGAAGTTATTAGTGCTATGACCATACGCCATTTAGTTACACTCTTTGAGTCTCTAATTTCTCATCTGTAAACTGGGGAGCATAGAAGGTCTGCCTCCCTCAGAACCTATTCTGAAATTTGTTGATCATAAATGAGGTGCTGCATGAGAAAGGAATGTGTGAGCTGTGAAGTGCTACACAGGTGTGGGTTATTATTCATTTGTTACCACAGCAACTGAAGGGCATCTCTGTGACAACAGAATGGCTAACTGAAAAGCAATGATTTTATAAATATATATATATATATATTAAGATCGAACTATGTGATCTTTTAACGGTAAGAAAGCCCCAATACTGATATTTCTCCCATGCCCTTTTTCCCCCAATCAAGAAGTATTACTTGTACATATAGACAATTTGTTTTAAAATAGAAAACTGGAAAAAAACTATGGTTATTTTATTAAGTGTCTTTTTAATATTTTGTCTTTGATCATGAATATATTTTATATAGATAAAGATATTTAGACAGATACAATGGCAATTTTTTAAGAAATTGAGATCATACTGTATATTCCATTTGTATTCTTCTTTCTGTATGTTCTTTTCTCATGACTAGAACATCATGACCTTTTATGTAAATTATTCATATTTTCCCAAAATATGATCTTAGTGATTGCATAATATATTATCACATGCTATGCCATAATTCCTCTAAAGAACTCTTACTGAATGTTTTAGGTCTCTCTCTCTCCCTTTTGTTTTGGTTTGCTACTGAAACAATACTGCAGCAAACATCATAGACTTCTAGAAATACACAGGCAGGATCTCTTTCAAGGAGTGGCATTTCTGTTAAGGCTGAATGCCCAGAAGGAGCTGGACATTAGGGAGGAGCACTCCAGGCAGAAGGGCAAGAAAGTACAAGGCTTTTATTATTGGCTTTAACTGATATGACTTGGTATTACCTCCCCAGGAAGGCTATGTAACTTACCTCTCATTCTAACTGGCAGCAGATTAAATGAAATATTTTCCTTATTTGAGACCTTGCAGATTAGAGGGGGTCCATTCCAGGCTGTCACGTTTGTGGCAGATTTTGTCTCCCATACAAGCTTTCTATTACACATTTGGGATAGATGTTGAGGCCAAAATCTTTATTGATTTTGAATCCTCATCTTGAGGATTGAATCCTTGAATCTTGAATCCTTGAATCTTGAATCCTCATCAGTCCTTCAGATAATATTAGCCAAATATCTTGTCAGGAAACATATATTAGGTGAATTTAGTACTTGCAGTGTAGCCTACTATTTTATAAAGTGATAAGCAAAAACAGTTCCTTACCACACAGAGCCTATTCAAAGAAGATAAGATAATGTTTTACATGCCAATAATTAATATTTAATTAATTTATAGGAATTATGAGGAAGAGCAAAAGATACAGAACTCCAGATCAATGAATTCCTTTTAATGTCTGGGGTCTGATACTTTTAGATGTAAAGTAAAAAACAAACAAAGGAACAAAACTATTTGGAAAAAGAGTTATTTGGTGAAATCCTAGTAATGGAAAAAACATGATTCATATATCTTCTTCTTTTTTATAGTGTAAGTCTAACACATAGTATGTTATTTCAAGTTTAATGTGTCTAGTATAAGTATTATCATCTTCCCTGTCTTATCATTTTCCAAATAGCTTTCCCCCACCCCTTATATAGGAGGGCTTGGAAGGCTTAGAGCACATGTTGGGATATTACACTGTGATGGCTGGTGGGGGAGACACAATTTGGTTTGCCACCTTTACTACCTGTACCCTCAACTTCCCCATCTCCTAACTCAATACTTATGTAGGCACCCCCATATTTCCAATATGCTAGAAAGCAAATTTCTGAATGTACAACAAAGTATATTCTTTGGGCTGAAGTCCAGAATGCTGAGCTATTTTAATATAGCAATTTTATTTTTAAACCAACTGCTGGAGAAAGCTTAATGCATTACCTGTTCATGTTTGATTAATACAGATAAGAATGTCATTTAAGGATTTGAGGACAGAAATAAAGATCAGGTGTGATCCCAGGTGAACACATAACACAAAACACAGTTCCCAGGTGTTCTTAAGAAACTGCACTGCACATAAAGCAGCAATTTCAGAAAATCAAGAGATGTTAGTGCTCTATTGAGCAGAAATTAAAGGACCCACTGAGAAACTTGATTTTGTTGCGGGTTTCTCCCTAAGAAGACTGTTTGACAGGTGGGCTGAAGAATTCATAGAAAGCTGGGCCATACCATGCAACTTGCACAGATGAGCACATCCACTGTGCCCTATGGAAAACAATCACTGCTTGATTTGATTGTGTACTCAAATTAGGAGTTATTTAGGGAAAAATGGTGACTACATTCCTAGGCTGCTCTGGCTTGAAGTGAGCTGGGCTGAGCTGAACAAACTCTCGTCAATTCCTTTGTGCCTTAAGACTGAGTCTGGCTGGCAAAGGCTAGGCATGGTACACCCCATGCCCCATAAATCTGTGTGGGAATTGGACAATGGACTCCCTCTCCCCTGCTCCTGCAGCAGCCTGAGAAGTTTCTCTTTTGAGACTCATATCCTTAGACTCTCATAATAGAAGAGTCCATTGACCTCACAAAGCCTTGAGGGGAAAGAAAATATTGAAATACATTAAACACAAATTTGAAAGCTCATAAAAAAGAACACTTGCAGACAATTTGGCCCAATTGTGTTCTAGTGCTGGGTGGAAAGTAGACCTTATACATGTTGAACTTGGATATTTAGCTAAAGAAATTTCTAAGCAAAAGTTAAACACACAGCCTGTTTTCTTCATGCTGCAAAACACTAGTGTGCAACGTTAGAACACAGAGAGAATGGCAAACGCATTCTGAAGCAAAGGGGAATCAGCACTTAATGATTTGGAAGATTCTCAGCCTATCCAGATAGGGTGTTCTGGACACAGGGCCAAGTGTGTGGCTGGACAACTGTTTGCTAAAGAGATTAGGTGTGTGACTCATGGATCCAATCATCCACCCAGAGAATCCAGGAATAGAGATGCATTTATCCATAAAATATCTATGGAGCATACCCACCCCCCGTTTTTTCCCCTGATAGCTTGGACTCACATGAATTGAATGGAAGGCCAACTAGGACTTTTTTAAAAATTTGTATCAGCAGAAAACATTATCAGCCTGGATTCAAAGGGATAGATATGGCATATAATGAAGGAAGAATGATTTTGAGGGCTAAGTCACAGTGCAGGGGCTGGCAAGGTTGCCCCCGCCAGTGTGGACCCAGAGCACATAGGCCCAGGGACCAGGGCCATTTTCTGGATTCTGGAAGGCAGAGATCTCTATGGTTTCAGAGGGTGGACCTACCACTGAGAAAGTGGGTCTGCCACCTCAGTGGACCCAAAGAACAGAACATCCATTCAAAAACATTATTTTCAAGGCTTAAAATCTAATGAAGTTTGACCTGCCAAATTTCAGAATTGCTTAGGGTCCATGACCCCATTTTTCCTTCCAGTTCTCTCTTTTGGAATAGGAAGTCTGTCCTATGCCTATTCCACCTTGTATTTTAGAAACACATAACTTGTCTGTTCCTACAGGCTTATAGATAGAGAGGAATTTTTCCTCAGAATGAATCATACCCTAAGTCTCACCCATAACTGAATTAGATGATGTTTGGATAAGATTTTAGACTTGGAGTTGATAATGGAATAGGGTAAGACTTTGGGAAATGTTAGAACAAGATGAGTATACTTTGCATGTGAAAAGGACATGAATTTGGGGGTCAGTTAAGTCAGGCTGTTATGGATTCAGTTGTGTCCCCCTAAAATCTGTAAGTTGAAATTCTAACTCCTAGTGCCTCAGGATGTTACCATATTTGAAGACAGAGACATTAGAGAGGTCTTTAAGGTAGGTCCTAATCTACCTACACAGTACTGGTGTCCTTATAAAAGTGGGAAATCAGAGATAGACAATCATGTAGGGAATATGGTGTGAAGAGAAACAGAGAGAAGGTGACCACCTGTGAGCCAAGGAGAGAGACCTGGAACAAACCTTTCCTTCATAATCATCAGAAGAACCAATCCCAGGGATACCCTGATTACAGTATTAGTCTCTAGGACTCAGAGACAAGCTACTCAGTCTGTGGTATTTTGTTATGACAGCCCAAGCAAACTAAAACAAAGAGATATGATTGAGAGTCCTAAGTTCTACCATAATCTGTGATAAAGCTAAAAACACAGACTTCATGTTTTCAGTTCAATAAAGAATTAAATGCCTTCTGTGTGTAACGCCCATTACCAGTGGCTAACAGGGATCAAAGAACAGTTAAAATTCAATCAGTTTATGGATTTCAGTTTGAAGTAATCATATTTTAAAAATGTCAGGGAAAATGTAAGTCAGCTCTAACAAATGGATTTATTGAAGTAAATAAGTTCATGCATTTGAATTGGAAAACTTTTAAAAATATATTGTTGTTTCTTTAACTGACCCATCTGCCACCTTCAAAAGTAGTCATTGTACTTCTATTAGAAACTGTAAAGTTATTGTTGCTAAAGAACACCAAGAAATGAAGGTAATTGACATTCTCATAGTGAGTACAATGAATCATTGCTTGTTTTGCAATTCTATGTAGAGCTAGATCTGTTTTCAGCTGAAATGTCTATGTTAAGTAAATTATTTATTAATTTTACACTTTTAGGTATGCGTACAATATATAGCATTTACTGTGGTGAGATGTATTGTCACTGAACAATGTTACCTAGAGACAAGTGTTCCTTTTATTTTAAAGTATTTTGTAAGTTTTTCTTAAGTATCATATAATTATAATATTCTTAATATTTTGAACCCCAAATTCTGTATGATTTGTATACATTTTTTATTTTGCATAGAGAAAGGTTTTACAAGCACTTTTCTAAGTATTCTCTGGTTTTATCCACCAAACAAGATAATTATCGTTGTATTGCAGTGTTGTCTTTTCAAAAATTAATATTATATTTGAAGATAATACATCTGGCTAATTAATTATAATATATGATGTGAATCATGGGACAATTTCTTGATAAATTCTACTAGTAATGATGGAAATAGTTCAGGAAGACAATCCATGCAGCAAGATAAGACTACCACTCTATTGACTGATAAATTTAAGACTACAGGTAATATAGGGGAAAATAATAGAGATATCAAAGTTTTATAAGTTTATGAAAAGTTTAGTTGTAGAAATGGGAGTAGGGAATAAAAAATCACTAGTGTGACACCTAGACCAATCAAGTAATGATGGATTTTCTTCAATGAGGTGTTTTGACCATATCTGGCTGTTGAGCAGAATGGACTTCAGTAATGTAAGGAAGGCATAGCAGCTAGCGTGGAGAAGATGGCCTGCTGAAATAGCTGGTCAGCTGAGTGGTTTGCTTTTCACTGATGAGAGTGACCACAGCTATGGGAAGAGGAGGGTCCGTGTATGTGAGATTAATGTAGTCTTCCTAGACCAGTATTTTATCAGGATGCTTTGACCTGGTGTGTAGGACAAAGCAAGGTCTTGACAAAGTGAGGTGATCCATCTTCTTAGGAGAAGGTCTCACAACAGGGTGAAAATTCAAGGAAATGTCTTTGGCTTTAAAGGAAAGGGAGAATTTTTGTAAAAACCTATCTTTGAGTTAATGTTACCCAAACAGTTTGAGAGTCAAGATCGAGGATGGGCTTCATGTCACATTGAATCCATTCTAAACTAGTAAACTCTACTGAGAAAAATTATACTTTTATTGGTCACAGGAATCTTAAATTATTAAAAATAACTATGGTGAGTTATATTGCAACTGAACAGAGATATGGTGATCATCTATGTTCCCTTTGCTTTCCAATGTTCTGCTTTTATCAGTTTCTAGTTCTGCTTTTATCAGTTCTAGCATATTGTTCCATCAGTCATTCATTTAACACATATTTGCTATATGCCCAGCAGACAGCAGCAATAGAAATGAGAAAATAAGGAAATATTAATGTCTGATGTGATTTACTACGTGTGTTCTGAGGGAATGAGTAAATACACATTTCTGAATGAAAGAGAAAATTCTTAATTGCAGGTCTACTTCTCCCATTGCTTTGGAAATGTCTATGCTGCTTTTAACGGGGTGAAATGGGTTAGAGTGATGGAGCAAGACTAACCCAAGAGAGGATTGCTCAGTGCAGCAATGGGAGGAAATTGTGACATACATGAGCCTTTGTAATTACATATAGAGATCCTTTCAGTTGTACTTGGTAATAGGTAATAGTTTATCTATTCCATGATATCGAGATGTATTACAAGGACCTGAAAGAAGCAAGAATACTAAGGTAAGTCTGATATGATAATATGTTTCCTTTCTCTTAGCCCTTGGGTAGCCAGATTTAACAACTCAAAATATGATACCAATTTAAATTCAAACTTTAGATAAACAATGAGTAAATTAATACCTGTGGCAATCCTTTCTCCTCCATGAAGCTCACTACTGTCTACACCACAGAACCCTTGGCCAACATCTAGAATACAGCCTGTTAACTAGGTCTACAACATTCTCTATCAGTGGCAGTACTTACTCTCACAGTGATTCTTAATCCAGGCTGTGGACACATCCTCCATGAGGAAAGGGTTTTACTTGTGCTCTGAGAAAAAAAAAAAAAAAGTTGTGCCTTTGCAAAACTTTCTTTATACGACTTATGTGTGATGTATGGTCCCCAGAGGAACATATCCATGTCCATACTTATCAACTCTTTGCTGCGGTGAATGGGGCAAAGTGTGTCTTCAGTCTTTCTTTAGATGAGTACTCTGTTTGGAGCCTCACAGCAGTGATACTAGTATATTATATAGATACTATATACACTAGTGATAGTAATTATTATATTATATATACATATAGATACTAGTTATTATACATATAAAATAAATATTATATATAACTGTATAATAATGTATAATAGATATTATAATGTATAATAGATAATATATACATATTATATGTACACGTGTATATATATGTGTGTGTGTGTGTGTATATATATATATATATATATATATATATATACGTATATTCTACATGTCTCTTTATTTTATGGAGGAAAGTTGAGAGAAGTTGAGTGTAGTAACCAGAAAGAAAAAAATAATAAATAGTAAAAAACATACAAAGAAGATAATCCCATAATAAGAATTGGCAATATATTCAAATAATTACAGGTCTATACAAAATATAAAATAAATCACTTCATATTGAATTTTTTTGTCCATGGATTTAATATATTATTTCTGTTCTAATCCCAAGTTTTATTTATGAAAACTTAAGACCAACTTTAAGAAGCTTCAATATTCACTCTTACCATTTATAAAAAAATAATAAGTTATCAGAATGCATATGGTATATACATGATTTTGGTTTTTGCACATTTATTCACGTGTTTGTATTATTTCAACTTTCATAAACATACCATGCATATATGTTTACAATACCTGATAAAGATTTAGCTATCTGGCATGTATACATGTGTTATTAGTTTTATATCAGCTTGGATTACTGTTCTTACTATTCTTGCTGCTGCTATTCCTACAATTATCTAATGAGCTTTTATATATATATTCCTATATTAAATCCCCTTAACTCAGCAGCCCTTTAAGCTCTAAACGTCAGGCCATTTTTAGTGTTATTTTATAAACAAAGATTCAGGGAGATTAAGTAATTTATCCTCCACCATATAATAGACAACAACAGTAATGGAATTCCTGGTCAGAAACTATGTCTTCAAACTGAAAAAGTAAATCTTTTACATCTATGCCACACTGCAGTTGGCCTAGTCTTTCCTTTTTTCTAGGTTTACAAAGAGATAACTAGAGAATGCAAAAAGGAAGAGCTACTTCTTCCTTATGTTTGCACAATTTCTCTATCACACAGATGAGAAGTTGGCCCCTTCACATCTTTTAATAAAATTTTAAAAATTGTAAAATTAATTAAGAACACCTGCTGTATCTGCTCACTTTCAAACATGCTCTCTCCTCAAAGAAGCAAGATCAGTATTATAGACATAGGGAAGCACATACTAAAACATGAAAACTATTCTGCCTCATTGTCACAGTTAATACATTAACGTCATCAGTGAATGAAAGCAAGTTGAAAGCATGTTGTTATCTTAATATTTGAATTTTTATGAAATGATGGCCTTATTTAAAGATTACCTAGGAAATTACCATATAACATATTAGGGATCTGTAATATATTTAACAAAAGGAACTGTAGGGGTCCTCCCTTATCTATGGGGGTACACTCCAAGACCCCCAGTGGATGCCTGAACTGCATATTAATTTTGAACCCAAGTATACTATGTTTTTTTCTTATACATACAGACCTCTGATAAAATTTAATTGATAAGTTAGACACAATAAGAGATTAACAACAGTTAACTGATAAAATTGTAAAAATATACTTTAATAAAATGTATGTAAATGTGGTCATTCTCTTTCAAAATATCTTATTGTTCTGAACTCACCTGTCTTCTTGCGATGGTGTGAGATGATAAAATGCCTGCGTGATCAGAGGTGAAAGAAAGTGAATGACACAAGCATGGTGACATAGCATCAGGCTGCTCTCGACCTTCTGACAATGCATCTGCTTCTGGCCTGTGGTCGGTCATGGATCACTGAAACCACAGAAAGCAAAACTGAGGATAAGAGGTCTAATGTACAAGAAATACCTAAATCAAATGGGATATTTCTGTATTCTGATGGCAACCGATTGGGGAAACAAAATATGAATACTAAAAATGTTAAATAATAATAATTAATAAAAATAACAGTTCTGAAACATAACATAGGAGATGCTACAAGGTAGACCTGGCTACATCATATTGAAAACAACTATGGCATGAAAAGAGAACCGAATGTGATTCCTAATATTCCTTTGTCACGGCCATTGTCTAGCTTATTAATCTATTCTAATTTGCTTCATAGTACTTATAATCATTTGACTTTTTCTTCTTTATTAACTTAAGGTCTCTCTTCTTCTGCTAATGTAAAAGTTTCATGAGAACTAGGGTTCTGTCAGTATTTTTCACTGTAGCATTCCTAAGGCCTAGAATAGTTCATAGCACATAGCAGATGAATGAGTGAATGAGTGAATGAGTGAATGATCAAATTAGTAAATTTCCCAGTTATTAATTGTGTGGTCTTGGGCTTTTCTAGGCCCTCAGTTTTTTCATTTGTAAAATAATATTAAATAATCATTTTCTCAGATTATCAAGTGTAAAATAAGTAAAGCACACTGCATAGTGACAGCAGGCATAGAAGGGCTCAGTAAATGACAGCTATTAAAACAAATGTGATACTTTCACCTTCACCATAAAATATTTATACATCCCACCATGTTGTTGGGTTTGGCCACATATGATGTCCAAAGTCATGTGAGCAGATGTAACATATGCCACAACCGAATGGACACCTGCATATCTCACTCAACCCTCTGCCATGAGTGTATGCTGTTTCAGATCAGAACTGCACCTTTGGAATGAACACATGTTCAGTAGACCCAACCCAGAGGTCAACTTGAAGCAGAGACTCAGGAACGACCTGTGAATGTGTAAGTGAGAAACAAATATCTGTTGTTGAGAACCCCTAAAATTTTGTAGTTATTTGTTATGCAGGACAAGCTATTGCACATTGACTATTAAAATGTTCTACGGAATTTCAAGTGAACTGTCCATCATGGAGTAAAATTAGTTGAAAAAAGATGAGTTTGAGCTGACAAGGAAAAAAGAGCAATATGTTCTTGTCATGAAAACATGATATGTAGATTGACGACCTCCCTTTTCAGGACATGATTGTCTTTTGTTTTGTTGTCTTTGGTTTTACTCTCTTCTTTCCCCACCCTCCACCTAATTCAGTCCATTGACCAAGGGTTCCCTAAATCTAGTTACCCCACTATTGGCAAGGCCAAGCACAGTGTGAAAACTGGTCATTTCTGCAACTCTTTCTATTCTGGACTTTACACTCCTGCTATCAGAATTAGTTGATTCAATTCATTAAAAAAATTTGTTGATTCAATTCCATATTGCTTTCTGCCTCATTTATTTTGCACAAATCTTGTCCTTTGCCTACATGTTCTCCTTTTGCTTGAAATCACCATGTCCTCCACATTCACCAGTGAGGTCCTCCTCAGTCTTAACAATCCAGTTCAAGGGTTTTTCACTCTGCTTATCATCATCATAGTGACATCTCTAGGACAAGCCATTTTTAATCATCTTTATTGTCATTGGTGGTTAACTCAAGACCCAGCATCTATGTGTCTGACAAGTACCTGTTGAGGTGAGTTGGGATGACAGATCATTTCAAAGATTAAACAAAAAAAAGTCTTCAAGAAGCATTCTGACTAAAATCCAACCTATTTTAAATGTGATTTTCATCATTATATCATGGTGAATTAGGTTAGAGATAGAAGTTTGAATAGAAGATGAAATTAAAAGATTCTTAAACCAGAATGTGACCTTTTCCCCCAATCTCTCCACCAGTAATTTCAACAGTAAGCATTAAAAGTTGGTCTCTGTTATGTCTCCAGTTAGTATTTAATGACTTTAGGTCAAAATTACATCAAAAGCTGGCAGCTTACCCGAGAGAGAGAAAGAGAGAGAGGGTGAGGGACATGGGATTTTTTTTTTTTCTGGTGTTGAAAAAAATAACTTTGATTTCCATATTTGAAAATCAAAATGATAGCATTTTGTTGTATTTATCATAAGGTTGGCATTAGAATCCCATGAGGAATTGTGATGTGCCTTGTAAAGTTACTTTTAGAACAGATGGACTCATTTTATTTTTTGTTATCCCCACGTAGACATGAGCAGATAGAGGACACAAGAGAACATGAGAGTTTGTATAGCCAGGAGAAAAGCTACCTAAGGACTATAAATGAGCCTGTGAGTGGTGGCAGGCCCCTCAGCTAATTTTCCAGGCATTCCAATTTACCCTTAGGACAAATAATAGTTAAGAAGTCTGAAGAGATAAACAGAGGACAATAAAGTTACATTAAAAAAAAGAGAGAGAGAATGGTGAAGAGAATAAAGAAATCCCTGAAATGTGTAGGAGGGAAAAAAAAAAAACAACAACACAGAATTTTATCTTTCATGACATATGGAGTTTGATTGTGAAGAAACTTCAGTTGGGCCTATAAATGGCTACTCTTTGTAAGACTTCCTTTCTTGACTTTTGCCTGCAACATATGGTGCCTTGCTGTAGACTTTAGAAAACATATTAACTTCCTATTTGCTCTTATGTGTCCTCAGTCAGAGAAATGCATTTAATTTTAAAGCCAACAAAAGCATGAAACAAGGAAGACCTACTTGGCTGCCACAAAGAAATGAAATGATGAATGGGACCATCAATAATGCACATGTTCTATGTAGATGTAACAGATTGCCTGATTGTACAAAATGACTTTTACCTTGGTGAAGAACCAACAAATTATTCCTCATGGGTCTCTTTGACTCCCTACCTTTGTTCTTAGTGTATAAAGTCTTTGTTTCTGACAAATACAATGCTATTTGCTGGTCTTAATAAAGGCCAGAATGGTGGTCAACTGATAAAATATGCTGGAAAAAAATAATAAATAAAGTGTTACTTAGATTATCTCCTGCCTAAATCCTTTCCTCAACCATAAATTTAGAGATTGTGATAAGCCTTAAACTGGGTTGAATGCTCTTGATATTGGTAAATCAAAATTCTAAGACGGTTGGGTTGGATATACTTACAATCAAGTTTTTCCCCAATTCTTTCTTCATGTCACATGGCTATAGTGGTTATAATGATAAGGTTCCCAACCCACATAAAGTGCCAAGGGAATTTATAGATCTACATAGCATATAGACAAAATTTCCTGAAACTCCTCTCCCATAGCTTTTACTAAATGAAAGGAAACTGGTAATTCACCCCATTCTTCCTGCTCCAAGGGAGATATGTTCTTGTGCATGTGCTGTGATGAGATGGGCAACGAATACTTTGGACAGTCAAAGAAGAAATACAATCTGCACAATGAAGGAAAAGCCAAGAATTGGAATGTTCTCAGGAATTACAGCTGAGCTGTAATAGTTTATATAGGATTAGTCCACAGAAATAATTTTGTAAGTCTCTTGTGGCAGACATAGAATGATAGGGAAACACTGTGATGTACAGGATGTTTCCATTATATTCCATAAATTTGCATTAGAGGTTCAGAGAAACATAAATAATGCATGATAAGTTCTATCAAAAGAATTTCTGGTGGGGATGAGTGTTCACAGGAAGCTGCCTATAAGGCTGTATTTTAACAGGCCTGGGTAATGGCCTGACTGGACACATTCATGCTTATAGAAACTGTGGGGTTTGCAGTTTGTCAAAGGTTGATGGAGAATGAACAAAAGTGAGTTTGTCTTAAACTTTAATCTGGTTTCCTAAGTAAACATATAATAAAATACTAACAGAGTACTTCTAATACTTCCATCTGTCTTTATTAAAGAAAAAAAAAAAGTAACAGAACATTTTGACCAAGCCACAGTTATTGCAAAGAGCCTCCCTCTCCTGCATCCCAGTCTTCAGGGGATGACTTGACAAGAAGAGAGGAATGTTTGACTCCAAAGGAGAAGGCACACCATGTGTACAGGTTGGTGAGTGTCAGTAGTTACTAGTTATTGAGGGCTTCCTCTGTGCCAGGTCCCATGCTAAGAATCTGACACATTATCTCAAAATTATCATGTTTAGACCATACAGCAACCTTATCAGAGAGGGATTATCCCTACTAATAGATAAATGTCTCAAAAGGATTAGATGACTATAGACACTGTAAGTGTGTGTGTGTGTGTGTGTGTGTGTGTGTGTGTGTGTGTGTATACACATATAACATCTACATCTGATTTCTTTGTCCATTCTCCTCACCACTACATTATACTGCTTAATGACAGAAGTAACTAAATTAAATTAAAGAATAGCTTGAAAGAAGCAGATCTGGAAGAAACAGCCTTGCCTGTGCCAGAAAGAAAGAGTGAGGCTCTTGGTGCCACTCAGCAGAGGGTGCTACTTAAAATGGTATAAAGAGAAGGAACAGCATAAGGGGAAGGTGAGTGGTTCAAAAACACAGGGACAGGGGTGCCTGGGTGGCTTAGTGGGTTAAAGCCTCTGCCTTCTGCTCAGGTTGTGATCTCGGGGTCCTGGGATCGAGCCCTGAGTTGGGCTCTCTGCTCAGCAGGGAGCCTGCTTCTCCCCCTCTTCTCTGCCTGCCTCTCTGCCTACTTGTGATCTTTCTCTCTGTGTCAAATAAATAAATAAATAAATAAAATATAAACAAAACAAAACAAACAAACAAACAAACAAAAAATCCTCAGGGACACAGAAAAATCTCCAGAACAGAATGGACCAGTGAAAGCTCTAGTAGATTGCATGATTAGCTAAGTGAGTTGGGTTGACTGGAGAGTTTGAAGCAGTGGGCATATGTTCTTGACTGTAATTCAAGGTTGTATTGCATTCTTATCTTTAAAAATCAGTAAAATAAAAATCCATCCAAATACCTGCCTTCCCCGGTCTTTCTGCTCCTCACCCTTTCCATTCCTTTCAGTGGGAATTGATCAATGATCAATTGATCAATGATCTGATTAGCCATTATTTTTCCCTGTTAGATTCAATCTCCACCCTTCCCAGCCTGCCATGTGTCATTGTTGATAGTGGTGGGGTGGGAGATTGGGATTGACTCTTATGGAATACATCACCCTCTGGGTCCTTGTTGGGTTTGAACAGTGACATCCATGAGCAAGAGATTAGAACACAAGAAGAGAGAGAAGTTAGTGTAGGTCTTTCCTTTGTCCAAATTCCTCCTTGCCTCAGTCCCATTCTCTGGGAGGAGCTATATTTTTTACAGTGATAGCTATGACTCATGGCTCTTTTCCTAAGGGCTTAGTTTTCACAACTCCAGATACAAGGTTTTCTTCCCTATCCCTTCAACCCTAATGGTGGTTAACAGCTTCTACCTTTTGTTGGTCCCTTGGTGTCTCTCCATCCTTTGTTTCCTGAACTCTGACCTCACTTCTAAAAATAGTCCCTTCACTGAAGTCCCCTATAAAATTTCCTTCTGTTTGTTTGAGCCATCTGGAGTAGATTTTGTTTCCTGCCAAACTCTGACAAATACTAATGATACTGTAGTAATTAGCTTTCCTTTTAATAAGTGCCTACCTGCAGAGAGCACTCTCTCTGCTCGACCATCCTTAGGTTGAATGGGATCAGACCCATAACACAAATATATGTCTACGCAACAGAAGTAAAACCTCAAACATCAGTGCAAAATATGCAGTGCCAACCATCCGTGGGTTTAAATGCAATTGCCTCTATACCTCACTGGATTTTCAGTATGTCTTATAAAATTCTTAATGCAGATTCTTCTTATTCATCAGTCATTTAATAGAACAAGAACATTAATAAATCAAATCTCATTTATGACGGAGATTGAAAATGAGGTCACTAATTATAGGTATTGAACTGTTTTGCCTGACATGTTCAAGCACTAGTGCGCTAAGCAACAGTCAGTTTTAGAAGAATTTTTGCAAAGAAAGAAATGAAGAAATGTGGAACAGATTGAGTGTCTGAGCAAACTGGGATCTCCTTTTAAATTTCCCTAGCCAACAAGAGACCCAGGCAGGAAAGAGTAACAAGCATTGATTAGATAACGGGGCGGCGGGGGGGGGGGGGGACTAATTCCATCTCCAAAGATAAATAATTGCTTTTTGCTTTCCATAGCTTCAGGGTAGCCTAAAGCCAAGAGTAATTTATAATCTTTCAATTACTTTTCCCCCCAACATCTTCTGAGCATTATGTCTGCGCTTTCAATCAGGCATGTTTAAGCAAGAGCAAATTTGTCTCAAACTAGCGAATTATTAATTAAGAACGCAGATGTGTTTCACAGAGCAATGGAAGCTGAAATCAATGGATGTCTAACCTGAGGGTTAGGCTCAGGCAATGCCAGAATCTATTCTCAGGTCGTGCTAATGAGACCTTAAGTGGTTGTTTGAAAATGATGCTATGACAGGGTTGCATGAAATGGACTTTTGTATATACCTTTTCCTTCGTTTTTTTCTAACCCTGAGGAACATAACAATTTAATTCTTTTTGATGGTTCCCACAGGTACCCCTAGGCTTTTCTTGGAGTTATGAAAAATAGAAAGTTATCTTTGAGCTCCATGCCTGAGGAGGAAAACTGAAGTGTTTCTTAGAAATTGGTTAAGAAGGACAATCGACTCCTCTAACTTTGTAATGCTTCCTTCATCCCAGTCAGCCCACTTTCCAAGATTACACTGTCATTATTGCAGAGTTTCAGCTGTCCCAACCGGTGGTTCCTTGGATTCCAACACTGGAACACAGGCATTATTCCTATAATTAATTAGACCCCTGGAAAGTCAGTATAAACAAATTCAGTCACAGAGAGATGGAAGGCAATAAACATTTTTGGGAAATATTTAGGCGACAGAGGCAGTGCTAGACACTTTGTACAGGCAGCCTTCTGTGTTCCTTAGAACAATGTTCCTCTCTGATAGCAGAGCACATCCTACTTATTTTTGAAGAAAATTCAGGCTTAGAAGTTAAGAATCTTTACCAAGTTTTCACTACTAGTATATGAAGAGATGGAATATAATGCCACGTATGTCTGTCTCTAGGTTAATATGTATAGTATCAAAATAGATACCAGCCTCACTGATTAAAGTCCTGTGTATCTTTTTTTTTTTTTTTGCCAGGTTCCTCTCTATCAGAAGGAAATTCTTGACTCTGGCGTTAGTAACCATACTGAAACAATGTAACTTTAGGTAAGCTGTCCTACCTCTTCCAGACTTCATTTCCACATCAGTAAAATTACAGAGTTGCAATAGATGTTGCCAAGAATTACTCTGAGCACTGAACACTTTTATTTTCCTGATGTACTGGCAAGTTTTTCTTTCCCATTCACATCATTTTGTTCTCCTCTCCCAATCCGATCTTGACAAAGTTAGAGAAAATGAAAATTTCCCTGAAGGACATCTCAGTTCACCAGGAAATAAAACTGAAGGGAAAGATGGAAAATGGGGTAGCATTTATTTATGTGTGGAAATCTTCCCTAACATTTACAATTGGGGTGCAATTTTGAAGGAGAATATATTTAAGTAGTTCTTTAGAGGAAGACATCCAAATATTATGCAGGATTTTTTTTTCCTACTAGAAAACAAACATTTCTGTGGAGACAGACTGTGATGACACAAGAAAAAGGGTATAGGGATCCATATACTGTCTTTTATTACTGTGTGGGTCTTGAGCCATTTGATGCAAGATTGCCAAAAGTAATCAATATAAAAACAGGGAAGAAAACATTCAAATATCTAGAAAAACAGTTTTTAATAGAGTATCTGTGAAGCCCCCTTATGCTTCATGATTTGCTTAGAATTAAATTATAAGGCAGACATTCCAGAATTGAGCATTTTATACTAAAATGACTGAATTTATTTAAGATTTTATTTATTTATTTATTTGACAGAGACAGAGATCACAAGTAGATAGAGAGGCAGGCAGAGGGAGAGGGAGAAGCAGGCTCCCTGCTGAGCAGAGAGCCCAATGCGGGACTTGATCCCAGGACCCTGAGATCATGACCTGAGCCGAAGGCAGAGGCTTTAACACACTGAGCCACACAGGCACCCCGGGTGAATTTATTTAAATTGAGATTAAAAACTAGCTGGATTTAAGGCCCACACTAAATCCATTGATAGGTGTCTTTATGAAATTAGAAAAAGAGAAGACACAGAGATGCAGGAGAAGAAGTCATGTGAGGTTGGGACAGAGATTAGAGAAATGTCCAGTTTCTTGGAGCTTGGAGCTCCAAGCCAAGAAAAGCCAAGGATTGCCAGCCCACAGCCACTAGAAGCTAGACATGGAACAGAATCTCCAAAATAAAGTCAGAGATAAAAAGTATGAAAAGATAAAATTTTATATAAAAATTATAAAGACTTTTGAGGTTTAACTCTAAAATATCTACCAAGCAAGATGAATCTACAGGTAAATTTTATCAAACTTTTTGAGACTAGAAATATGCATATGATAAAATTATTTCAGAGCCTGGAGAAATTTGGATGTCTTACTAAACTTGCATAACCTCATAACAAAATGTGACAAAGGTGGCACTGAAAAATTAAACGATGGAACAGTTACTCTGAAAACATAAATGAAGAAAAGTATGATGAAAATGCAAATGGCATTCAGGGAAATATTAACATACTATACCAAGTGGGAGTTTATTTCAAGAATGCAAGGTGGTAAACTCTAGGAAACCACCTGGTATTTCTAATGTTTTCATCTATGATTGTGTCAATAGATAAATAAGTTAAAACCATTCTATTTTTGTTACCCTTTTTAAAAATATTAAGTAAAATAGAAATAAAATGAAATTTCCTTTAAAAATTGAGAAAGTATATGTTTGACAACAAATGTCATAATAAGTATATTACTATTTTCCATTAAATTTCAAGCTCAGATAGGAATGCTAACTTTCACCTGTACACCAGTGTTTTCAACATTGGCTTCTATTTTCTAGTTAAGGAGACAGCATTATAACCTTGTGTTTAGCCATATGATCTCAGAAGTCAGAGACAGACTCTAGTTTTGATTCTGGGCAGACAGTTATCACCTCGAAGATTTGGATAATTCTTTAAATCTTGTAAGTTTCAAGTTGTCACGTGGGTAAAGAGTTTGATCTCTCTCACTTAGGAGTATTATGAGGATTCAAATATCTAATAACCGTGTAAAGTGATTAGCAAAATGATACTTAATTATTAATAAATAATAGGGCTATCAACCATAGTAGGCATCATAACTATTGCCATTTTAGATTTTGGATTTGATTTGTTTTCCAATATATGTTCTGATTTGCCAACATAAACATAGATAAAATAATATGAATTTGTTTATTTTCCTTCTATCCAGTCACTTGATTGAATTGTTATTTTAACCAAAAATTTAAACAATTCAATCAAGTGACTGGATAGAAGGAAAATAAACAAATTCAT
>NW_019154105.1:54123501-54130960 GCF_002288905.1 Enhydra lutris kenyoni
AACAATTCAATCAAGTGACTGGATAGAAGGAAAATAAACAAATTCATATTATTTTATTTATGTTTATGTTGGCAAATCAGAACATATATTGGAAAACAAATCAAATCCAAAATCTAAAATACAAAGCAAAACAAACTAAAATCTAAACAAAATTATAAAATATGAAGATACACATTTAAATAAATATATGTAAGATCAATGTTAAAAAATCTATAAAATGTCACTAAAAGATTTTATTTTATTTATTTATTTTTTAAATATTTATTTATTTATTTATTTGACACACAGAGAGAGAGATCACAAGTAGGCAGAGCAGCAGGCAGAGAGAGAGGGGAAGCAGGCTCCCTGCGGAGCAGAGAGCCCAATGCGGGGCTCGAACCCAGGACCCCGAGACCATGACCTGAGCCGAAGGCAGCGGCTTAACCCACTTAGCCACCCAGGCGCCCCAAAATGTCGCTAAAAGATTTTAAATAAAATTTTAAGATTTGGGGAATTATACTCTCCTCTGGGATGGGATTAATTCTCTCCATTGCAATAATATGTATATTTAACTTAAATCAAAATTCTATCTTGTGATGATTTTGTAAGACATTTCAAAAGCCAGTCAGAAGAGTAAGTATAAGAGAGAGGCTAAGAAAATAGTCTTAATGATTTTTATTAATTACTTGAGAGTGAGAGCAAAGCAAGAGAGACAGAACTAGTTGGCGGGGAGGGAAAGGAGGAAAAGCAGGCTCCCCACTGGTCAGGGAGCCCAATGCTGGGCTTGATTCCAGGACCCTGAGATCATAACTTGAGCTGAAGGCAGGCACTTAACCTGGTGAGCCATCCAGGCACCCAAGGCCTAGAAAATATTGAAAAAATATGACCAATGAAGGTGCACTTATGCTACTAGAATGTATTATATACTATAGAGAAAATAATATAGATAAAATGAACCTTAGGAATTAATTCAATAACCCGGAAACAGAGCAATCTATAATGACAATTTTGTGAGATAAAAATGTTTCAAACAGTAATAAAATAATATAATAATAAATAATTTTGGGGACAAAAATGCTGTCCTCACTGAAGAAAGTTCAACCCTTTTCTACACAGCATGCATAAAAATTAAATTCCAAATAAATTAGTGCTCTCAAAGTTTAGTTTAAAGGCTAAAAAACATTCATATGAGCAATAGGAGAGTATTTTTACAAACGTGAAGTTTTTAAAGCATGAAATGAACTCCAAATTTTATCAAGAAAATTTATAGTTTTGATTATCCAAAAAATAGAAATTTTGTGTGACAGAAGATAATATACATTTCAAAAAGATCTAAAGGATAGAAAATGCTTTGAATGAAATTTATGACATAGATCTACTACTTATCATATGTTTTAAACCCTCTACTAATTAATAACAAGAAATAATAATTGAAAAAACACAGAGGAGCAAACCCGTCATAGAAAGGCAAATACTGATTAATGTGTTTTTATGAGGTGTCTAAAATAGTCAAATTCATAGAACCAAAAGATGCAATGGAGCGGGAAATGGTGGGCTGCTAATCAATGAGCATAACATTAAGTTCTAGAAATCTGCTGAAAATACTTCACGTATTGTCAACAATAATATGACATTTAAAAATTTGTTAAGAGAGTAGATCTCGTTTTAAGTATTCATACCACAATAAAAAAAAACTAATACATACCTACAATATATACATACATAATACAAACACCCAGCAGTTCACATAAAAATAACATAAATGTACAAAAAAGAACATGAAAAGAAACTGACATTTAATAATTGTAAAGAAAGACAAAATAAACTGACAGCAGCAATGAGAGAAATAGGTGATTGTGCAGTGAGCTGAATTGTGTTCCTCAAAAGGTTTGTCCAGATTTTAAGCCCTGTTGCCTGTGAATATGACCTTATTTGAGAATAGGATCCCTGCACATATAATTGAGAATCTGGAGTTGAGCTTACCTTGGATTTAGGGCCCACACTGAATAATAGGTGTCCTTACAAAATTAGAAAAAGAGAAGACACAGAGATGCAGGGGAAAAGCCACGTGAATTGGGGCAGAGATTGGAACAGCACAGCTGCAAGCCAAGAAATGCCAAGGATCACCTACAGCCACTAGAAGCTAGGCATGGAACAGACTCTCTTTTAGTACCTCTTTCTGGAAGGAATCAGCCTTACTCACATTTCAGTTTCAGATTTTGGGCCTTCAGAACTGTGAAGAATTTGTCAGTCATGAAGTTTGTGGTAATTGGTGAAGGCAACCCCAAGAAACTAATCAGATGGCTAATAGCTAGATTTTTCAAAGAAGTAGGGAGCACATGATCTTTAACTTTTATATGTACAAAATTGAATACTGGAGGATAATCAAGAAAGAGAATGCTGTAAAAACCTGTGTAACCATGACTCCATGGCCCCAGGAGTTCATATAGATATGTGCAAGGGAATATGTTGTTGCAATGTGTATTAACAGCAGAAATGCTGAAAAAAAAAAAAAACAAAGACTCTCTCAACAGAAAAATGGCAAAATAAATTATGATGAATTTACAAAGTTTTTTTATGTGTGTAGTAAAATAATTACAGAAATATAAATGTATGGACTTGGAAATATATTCAAGCAATCTAGAGAACAATACTTATGACATGACCTTCTTTGTAAGACACACACATACACACATACATGTGTTCATATATATGATTTTTATATGTACTGTATGTGCATGTGTTTATTTACAAAGACAAATGTGAGTACATACATGAGTGTGTGTTTGTAGATGTGTACTTTGTAGAAACAGAGAAGTTTAAAGTTTTGTGTATCAAACTCTTGGGGTTGTTTATCTCTGGGAAATTATCTTGTTTAACTTTATGCAAAAAGTAAAAAAGCAAACAACAATCAGTGTCCTTGCCCTCTAGCTTGCTTGGGTTGGGAAGCAAACAAAGTACCTAGAAGAAATATAAGGAAAGACTGAGTTCAGAATATTTGTTCCGATGTTTTCAAACCTGTTAGGTCATCATAGATTGGCTGTGTCCCTCTATTAAAGGCAACCCTATTTTTATAGCTTTCTCTGGGTTCTGGAACTGCTTCGTTCTTGCCTCTTTGGACTTGAAAGGAATAATGGCTGTCCAAGATTACTCTGAGACATTACACCATTGTTGTTACTTTTCCTAAGTACTGTCCACACCTTTGTCAATAGTCCATGATCATACTGTACCTGTCCAGTTTGAGTGCACCTGTTTCCTTCCTGATTATCCCTGTCCAGTACTCATTAATTGTAGCTCCCTGACTTCAAACCCACCTGGGTTAAATGAGAGTAACCCGTATCTGGAATCCTAGCTTGACCAATATGATTACCTCATTCCTCAAGTCCTGTTGATTGACTTAGGGGTGTGTATATAACCTATTAAACTGGGTAAGTCAAAGGCAAACATGGGTATTCTGCTATAGTTAAAGGGAGAGAAGCAATCTCTTCCCATTATATGTATCTTTCCTCTGATAAACTGAAAGCCTAGTACTTCTGGTGGCTTTTTTTGTCACCACAGGGGAAAAGTCTGAAGGAATGATGAAAAGACAGGTAAAAGCAGAACTGGGAAATGAAAACCAACGTATATTCCTGATGATATAATTTGACCACATATATTCAGCTGTATTTGTCCCTTGACTACCTATGAACTCCTAAGAGATCTGACCTTGTTTCTCCTTTCTAATTCCAATTGCAATAAGGGTTTCTGAGCAATGCAGATATCTTGCAAGGATAAGCCCTTATCCCTTTAGCCTGGGGCAATGACTTATACATACGTTGCCAGCTCTCTATACCATAACTTTGTGTGACAAATTCTGCTTTCAAATTGAGCTGATGATAGTTAATATCCAGCCCAACCAAATTCATAGATTAGGCAGCTTCTCTTTCTCTTTCTCTCTCCCAGCTATCTTAGAAATTTAAATAAGAAACAAGGGTATATTTTATAGTTGATTGGAATAAAACAAGAATAGATAGATAGTTTGTAGCTAACTCATACCTTGCCATTCTGGTGCCATTGCACACAGTTCTGAGTGTTAACATCCCAGGGCTTCTGTGAAACCAGATAATTCTCCAATTTCAATCCACATGAGGCTTGGACCTCCTGTTAACAAAAAAAATTATTGTGTTTGTACTCCTTTATCTTTCCATGTATTTTAATAGAATCCTGTTCAATTGTGCTGGTTTGTGTGAATGTCTGATTTTCCAATGGGGGGAAAAAACCTTAACTAAAAGATGTATTGATATGGAACCATGTTCATTTTATGTTTACTGAGAAAAGCTCCTTTGAAATAATATGATTTGGTTTAAAATCTCTCTCCATTTTTCTACCTCTTTCTATCAAAGTTTCACTGGTGTTAACAGTGGTGCTTATATGAATATTTTTATTCATATCCTATATTCGTGCTATGCCTGTACTTGTGCTTATTTCCATTTTCACACTGATAACTACTTCTATATCATTAATGAGTTGTTACTCTGACACTCAGTTTTGCCTCAGCAAATGTTATAAACCCTGACTAAATGTTATAAACCCTGACTAAAAAGGAAACACAGTCTGGAAACAAACAAAAAAAATAATAATTTTTCAGTGACTCAAATATTTTCCATATTTTTGTCAAACACCATAAAGATTAGTCATGCCACTTAACATTTTTAAAGCTCCATTTCTCTTTCATTCTCTTCCTACACATATCCCAACTTTCCCTTGGCTTCATCTTCCAGAATCTCCTTTCAAACATTTCCCTTACTCCAAGCCAAAGCTTCTTGCAACCCTCTCACTTGTACTGATTTGGAACACCTCATTTCCAAAATGCTGTTCTAGAAATTGAAGGACCCACCACAGAGAGCTGAACAAAAGTGGTGAAAGGAGAAATGGGTGGCCTCAGAAAGGATTCTCTTTCATAGGTTTGGAAAATGTGAAGTCTGGGAACTTCCTGGTTAATTTCTATTTTGTTACATAAATTATAAATTTACAGAACACTTCAGGAATGCACACCACAATTTCAACAGTGACCATTACTGAATGAGGATCCTCTTTATGTTCAACAATATATTTCTGCATTTTTTGCAATAGACATATGTTGCTTTTATAATTTTTACAAAAATAGGAATTCATGGAATAAATTAATATTTGAAAGGTACGCATGTCTAAGGAAATAATACTGAAACCCTGAACATTTTCTGGGGACCATGAGAACTAAAGCCCCCTGCCCCTAAATTACCCCCCTACTGGGTACATAACACATACAACTATTTCCCTCAGATCACATCACTTTCCTAACCTAACTTGGATTTGTTATGTTTTGAAAATGGCATTTCATGATGCATAGCTTGTTTCCTGAAAGTAAATCATTCTGGTCTCTGGAAAGGACTAAAGTAGAATCCACACACACTCTCCTTTTCTTCTCCACGATGACATTGGTGTTTTGGTGTGATGCATTGAGTGGGATTGCAGAGCATCTACTAGGTTATTCACTGCCCCAGCTGTAGTAGCCTCATGCCCTTAGGATCTCCATGGGACCTTTACTTTTACTATGTCTTCATAAATTAGATGAACTACTCTTTTGTGCCTTCTTCTTGGCAGAGAGCCTAACAAGTGAAGGTTAAGCTTGACTGCCTCAGTAGGAAAGAAAAGAATATATATGTTTCCTCAGCACTTGTGAAGGTCAGCACAACTAAGTTCCCATTAGTCACTCTCAAATAACTAGGAAATGAAAATAGGTGGTAAGGTTCTGACTCATCCACTCACTGATTCATCATGCCCATACGGAGCACTTGTGTGCAGATGCTGGGGATGAGATGAGCAAGACACACTCTCTGCCCAGGAAAGAGCTAGAATAATGGGAGAGCAGACATGAGCAGATGAAATCCAAACTGTAAATGTTGGTAATGACCATGAAAAAAGTAACATCCACTGAATTCTGTCTACCATGTGCCAGGATCTATACCAAGTGCTTTGCATACCTTATATCATCTCTCAAGAACCTTAAGAAGAAGATATTATTACTTCCTCCTTTTTATAGGTAAATGAGTTGAAGTCCAAGAGTTTATGACTTGTCTAAGGAGTTGCGGTAATAAGTAGTTGAGTCAAAATTCACAATCCGGAAATTTGACTCCAGTAGCTATGACATGAGCTAAAGTAAAAGCATGAATATGGTGCTGCAAGAGCCCAGAAGGGAGTGTCCAACCACCTGGAGGAGGTAAAAAAGGTTTGATCAAAGAGAAGACAGTTCTACGCCAAGATGCCCTTCAACGGACAAATAGATAAAGAAGATATGGTGCATATGTATAATGGAGTATTATGCCCCCATCAGAAAGGATGAATACCCAACTTTTGTATCAACATAGGTAGGACTAGAGGAGATTATGCTGAGTGGAATAAGTCAAGCAGAGAGAGTCAATTATCATATGGTTTCACTTACTTATGGAGCATAAGGGATAACATGGAAAACATTGGGAGATGGAAGGGAGAAGCAAGTTGGGGGAAATCGGAGGGGGAGACAAACCATGAGAGACTGTGGACTCTGAGAAACAAACTGAGGGTTTTGGAGGGGGGCATGGGGGTTAGGGTGAGCCTGGTGGTGGGTATTATGGAAGGCATGTATTGCATGGAGCACTGGGTGGGGTGCATAAACAATGAATTTTGGAACACTGAAAATAAAATAAAATAAAATAAAATAAAATTTTTTAAAAAAGAGCCAAAAAAATAAGAGAGAGAGAGAGAGAGAGAGAGACTGTTCTGGTGGGTCTTGAGGAAGAAATTGTTTCCATACAAAAGTGTTGTAGAAGAAGTATAAATCTGAGAAAGATGGTGAAGGGGACCCACATACATTTATCATCTGCCCCAGAGGTTGTAAACTGTCAGCCTAAAAACAGAAATCTCTTACTGATACAATTTGTTTGCCCACCCCCCAAATATTTTTGTTATCTGTTCCTAGGATGCAGAAAGGTTGTTGGTTTTTTACTGGCTCTTGTGCTGGTCAACAGGTAAGTGGGTAAGTGTGAGTTCTCCCAGTGGCTGCCAGTCTTATCATTCAATTATTTGTGTTTTCTTGAGATTTAGTTTACATAAGATAAATGGCATGCATAGGAAATGTAAAATGTGTTAAGTATTGGTATAAATAACTCCATAAACAGAGCCAAAACCAAGCTATAGGTCATTTTCATCTCCCCACAAAGTCTCCTCATGCTCTTAGCTACCCTGCTCATCCTCTATTGCTAGCCTCCACTGACTAAGATCTGTCTTTTTGCCACCACAGGTTAGTCTGATTTTTTCTGGAATCCTACATACATGGAATCACATAACATGTAATCTTTGATATCTGGCTCTTTAATCAGCAAAGGACTATAAGATTTATTACGGTGCACTTCTATCAGAAGTTCTTTCTTCCTTTCTTTCTTTCTTTCTTTCTTTCTTTCTTTCTTTCTTTCTTTCTTTCTTT
>NW_019154105.1:54130970-54169517 GCF_002288905.1 Enhydra lutris kenyoni
TTAAATTGAGAAACATTTTGCTGCTTCATGTGAGTTGGTTGGAGTTATTAGTTACTGTGAATAAGGCTGCTATGAACCTTGTGCACAAATCTTTGTAAGAACATTTGCTTTCATTTATTTTGCGTGAACATATTTCTTAACTTTTTAAAAGAAACTCTCTAGTTGTTTTCCAGTGTGGTTATACAATTTTACATTTCCACGAGGAGTGTGTGAGAGTTCCAGTTGGTCCACATGGTTGCCAAGCCTTGGTTTTCTCAATTTTTTACTTTTTCCATTGTAGCAGAAATATAAAGTCAAATACAATGCTTTAAACGTTTTGTAAGATTGGAATTCCTTTGGGCGAGGCTTGCCACTCTAGTTTCTAGATGGTTCTCAGTATTACCGATTGGCTAATACAAAGATGCCAAACCCACTGTACTTCTTGCCTGGCCCTGAAGTAATTTATAGGATGAGTTTTATACATATTGTCTTATTTTAACTTCCCATAAAGTATTTTATTTTATTCCCTTGACAACTCTAAGAAGTAGGTATTAGCAAGCCCCTATTCATATAGCTAAGGAAATAAAAACTATAAGAAGGTAGAGAGAAAGCCATATGTCTAAAAATAGCAGTCAGGATATAAAAAAGCAAGTCTGCTTGGCTCTAAAACTGGGTGTTTTCCACACTGGCCTTTCAGACAGCAGAAATCACACATGTAAAAACAAAAAACTAGGAAAAGGACTGTCTTGTTTAGAATGTTGTACTGATTGAGTGGATCTGTTTGCAAAACTTATGGATAGTCAGGACCAGCAATATAATTTGAAACATAATAATGCAACATCCCCTGTTCAAAGAGAAGAAAATAATCTTGGTAAAATCATTCCCAGACCCTTATTTTGTTAAAAGTATTAGAATATAAATTTTTCTTTTCTTCCACACACTTTCAACTTGCAAGGTGGGGTTTTTTTTTGTTTTTTGTTTTGTTTCGTTTTCTATCCAAGGCCATTCTAAGTTAGAAAATTGAAAGTTTAAGTGATTAGTATATATTTTGCTTATTATCCCAATATTGTACAATGCCAGTTGTAAATGAAAATATAATACATTTAGTCTTATGTGGAATCACTGAAATTATACGATCTGTATTTTGTAGCTTATACATACAGAAGAGTGGAAGTATGACACAAACTAACTCAACTCATTTTATTTCAGTTTTTAATCCATGCACATTCAGCCAATATTCACTATCTACAGCTCACTGGTAAGTAGGAAAGAATTTAAAACTGTAAGTTACCCTATTTTTCTTTTCCTTCTATGCTATGGTTTTCTTCATAAGGGGTTGGCTAATATGGGGAATTAATACCAGTAAGAAAGGGTATGATGGCTTTCCCTGGCCTTTTGTGTTTCTAGAACACCATTGCCTTCTCTCTGGTAGAAGAGTTTTGGTTTGAATAGAAAATACAGCCTCTCAGGTATGTCCTGAGGGCCCTGCTTACAGGGTGATAGAGGCAACAGACTTCATACTTACTCTGTATCTTGCTGAACTCCCATAAGTTATGGGTAATGGGGATTCTGTACCCATGGGGCATGGTGAACACTAATTTCAAATGGAATAGCAAGTAATAGTGGGCATCCATATTTACATATATCTTCTGCCATGTCCCTACTCTATGAGCCCACAGAACCTCACTAACAAAAAACGTTTTCAAAAATAAATTATTCAGAACCTAAAGATGGTAGCAGAAGAGAATTAAACTAAACATTGGGGCCCTTCTGAGTGCCAGGCCTTATGGGATGACACTGGTACAAACCCCATGAATCTAGTTTTTTGGATAATGGAAAAACAAGAGGTAAGAACAATTTACACAAATACAATTTTTACTCAGTCACTCATTCAATGAATAGTTACTAATCACCTGCCTTATGCCAAGCATTACTTTAGGTGTTTGGGATACATCACTGGGAAGAAAGAGAAAAGAGAATTCTGTCTTCATGGAGCTTACATTCTATTTTTCTTTGAGGAGTGGAATAGCTATGTAAAATTTGAACCATCTGTTCTTGCTGAAAGAATATTAGTAACTAGAATTCAATTCAAAAGAAACAGCCTCTTAAAAAATCTCATTATATAGGGGCACCTGGGTGGCTCAGTGTGTTAAAGCCTCTGCCTTTAGCTCAGATCATGTTCCCAGGGTTCTGGGATCGAGCCCCGGATCGGGCTTTCTGCTCAGTGGGGAGCCTGCTTTCTCCTCTCTCTCTGCCTCTCTGCCTATTTCTGTGCGCGCGCTCTCTCTCTCTGTCAAATAAATTAATAAAATCTTTTTAAAAATTTCATTATATAAAATCTCATTTCCAAAGATGATTGTACATGTTGGAATCCACTAAATGTGTAATATGAGGATAAAAAGTTTTTGCTCCTTTGATTGTTTTCCTGGTTTGAATGTCAAAGTATTAAATGACTTTTACCCATTTGTTGTTTGCTTTATGTTTGTTTCTTTCTTGGCAATCATGGTACGTAAAAACAAATTACATTTGTCCCAAATTTTCTACATGTTTTGGTAAAACAAATGTAATGTGACTCCTCATAAGTTTCTCATAGAAATTAGCAACTGAGAGGGTTCTGTTGCATAATTAACACATCGCTGATGGTGTTCACCATTTTTGGCAAATCCATTTTTCAACAAGAGGAGCCATTAAGCAATGATCTGCCATAGAGGGTATGCAAAAACTGAGTTTCTACTAGCCTAGAAGTTCTCAAACTCCAGCATGCATACAGTCACTGGGGGAACTGTGAAAACACAGATTGCTAAGCTCATCTGCAGTTTCTGATTCCACAGAAGAGAGGTAGCACCTGCAATTACGCACTTTCACTTCCAAGTTTCCAAGAGATGCTGCTGTTGCTGCTGGTCCCAGGAAGTAGACCATCCCAATTGTTAGATGTTCAAAGACAGAGGGTCTAAAGGTCCTTTTTCACTTAAACTCATATGGGCTTGTTTTATACACAAGCGTTTGGGATCAGAACATTCTTTTTATAAGCTTTAGAATAGACTAAGACTAAGAAAAGTAAGCTGAAACTGTCATTCTATTCTTGTCTCTCTATTTACCATATTTGAATGTGAGTGTGAGTGGATGTGACTGAGTGTGTGTATGCATGTGTCAGGAGTGGAGGAGACAAAGAGAAATAAAGACTGATAGAGGGGATAGAGTATGTTGGAGTCAAAGAGAACAGTAAGACCAAAAATGAGTGTTTATGTGTGTGTGTACAAGAAGATGAAAGAAGAGGTTGGAGGAAGAGTGAGAGACATTAAAAAGAGAGAGAGAGAGAGAAAATGAGAGAGAAAGAGAGAAACATAGGCACATTAAAAAAAGTATAGGAAAGAAATATGTCCCCAGGAAGCAGCTCCATATTCCACAAACCTTTCCCATTTAGGAAACAGCAACAAAAAAATAAATTTAGCAAAAATATTATGGGTTACTCACTATTATCTTGTGCAAGCTAGTAAAAAATAATATGATTTATCACTAAGTTATTAAATCAAGCACTTTTACTACTTTATCTCATTTAGACTGCATCTTGAGCCTTTGCAGAACTCATTCATGGGTTCCTTTAAGAGATGAGAAAAATTTAATTTAAAAGCGGTTGAATGAACCATCTCAGGTCAGTCAGGAAACAATTCAACCAGTATTTAAAATCAGGGCACCTTGGCTAGATTTCACCAAACTTTCACACAGGAGAGTCCTAAGTAAACTTCAACAAACAAAGCTGAAGTTGTGGGCTGAAGAACTTATTTGCAATGCATAAAATTGTTATGTTTTCATCCCATTGTCCATTTTTCTACTTTCAAGAAAAAACTGAATTATATTTTATTTATTTTGTTACAGGTTTTATTTATTTATTTGACAGAGATCACAAGTAGGCAGAGAGGCAGGCAGAGAGAGAGGGGGAAGCAGGCTCCCTGCCGAGCAGAGAGCCAGATGCGGGGCTCAATCCCTTGACCCTGGGATCATGACCTGAGCCTAAGGCAGAGGTTTTAACCCATTGAGCCACCCAGGTGCTCCCTGAGTTATATTTTAATGACAAGATCTGAAAAAAGTGAAAAGTAATACATCTGGAAGAGCCCTTCAGGGGGTACTGGGCAGGGTTGTGCAGACTGAAGGGAGGACATGGGCAGCATCCAGCACTGGAGGAAGCTTCTGGCTTGCTAGTCAGTCTCTCAACCTATTTCCTATGTTGCTTTGGGTCTCTAGAATTATGACACCTCATCAGACTTTACTTGTTCCAAAGTCAAATGACATCTCAGCCTAGGGAAAAAAGAAATGCTGGATAGTGTGAATTGACTTAGTCAGAAAGGTAAGTTAAAATTTTCTTTTGAGAATTTCAAGATACTGCCAATTGATAAACTAAGCTTTTAGTTAAGAATTGTTTTCCTATGATCAATCAAAATTTCAAAAGTTTATTACATAAAATTTTCACTAAGAATGTAATGCATCCTTGTTTTAGAAAAATACAGATGTAAGAAAAGGAGGAAACACCAACAGTGTTTATTAAAAGAGGACAATTATTAAGATTTTGTTCTTTCTTCCACTTTTGCTATAAATGCATGGAAAATAGCTCAGACCATGCCAGATAGGCCTGTTCTGGTTTGTTGTTTTTTCCTAAAACTTTCCAGAGTTTTAAAAAATCTTTTTAAGCCTTATTTTCAACTCTTATGACTTCTTTGTTGAAGTAGTTATTTATGAAAAGGTATTTTATTTTGTATAAGTGATTCTACATTTTTACTGATGTCATTGAATTGAATACGAATATTTTTAGGAAAAAAATATTTCATGCATGTCCATTTGTTTAATTGAGATGAATTTTTCGAATACAACACAAATGCATAAGAGTGTCTATTTAATAACACCCTCATTGGCTCTCTCTTATAAACAGAAGTAGGTTTACCATGTAGCTCATGGAGCTTAAAATCCTGGATTCCTCTTTTCTAGGACTCTAAGAACCAAGGAAGAGCTTTAGCAAAGTGTTCACGTGTCAAATCTAATTATCAATTCTTATCCTTTTCTTCTCTTTCTTAAATTAGGTATCCCAAATTATGTAAACGGCATGCCTCATAAAATCTGGATTTCTTCGAGATTGTGTGGTAAAGTTTAATCATGCTTTGGTATTATTTTACTGCTTGGAAAACTGTGATCAGTTAAAATTTTTATATATTATACTGAATAGTGTTATAGCATGCTTTCTGAATGTCTAGTGGGTAAATGTATAATTCTAGAACTATCTTTATTTGCTTTTGAGAAAACCAGCTGTATCTTTTAGTACAAGTTGGTTACGTGTGAATTGTTTGTTCCAGAGGCAACCATTAACTGTGGTGCAGATTAGAATTAAGGATATAATCATAGTTGCCATGCAGTAAGTCATGATTGTGCTAGATATTTTTTCTATGTGATTTATAAATGTTAGAATATATATGTTAACTCAAGTCAGATCCTTTGCAGAACACACACACATACTGAATGTGTATTTATTTATATATACATATAAATATATACACAAATATATAAATATATAAAATGTCAGTGACTTTAAGAAAACTAATTTTTAGATTACGAACATGAACTTAGATATAAAAGAAAATATTTATTTATAATGATAAGAACATCACAAAATTTAACAAATACTACATATAATATTGGATCAAGGAGAAGAAAAACAATATTTTTATCAATGATCTCTCAGACATACTTCAATAAGGCTGTTGTTCTTGCATTTTGGGGAAGAATACTATTTGATCATCTTTTCATGTAATTGTTTTGTGACATATTTTTTCTATAAAATAATATAAATGTAATCAGTCTTTCCTAGAACATGGTTGGTCAAATATGTTTTCTCTGATTTTTCAGGTCAGAATGCGTTAAGACGTATAACTTCAGACATTGATATACTCAGTTTGTAGTATTTCTACAGATTTGTGCCCTAAAAATAAAGGATTTCTGATCAATTTCATTAGATATATGTCATGAAAGAAAAATTAAGTCAGATAATTATAACTGTAGGTACTGTATCAACAGAGAGTGTTTCTGTCAAGAATGAACTTCCATTTTAATTAAGCATGGACGATCACTTCTATGGTTCCAATTTTAAGTGTCTGGTGATTGGGGGAATTTTCCCCAGATTAGCTTCTGGCTCTGTGTATTTCAAACCTTTTTTCTCCTCCAATTTCTAAATACTCCCAAACGGCGCAGGACATCATAGCACATGATCTTTTTGACCCTTGACCTCAATACTTGCCCTACATGTTGGTAAGTCAACACTGTAGGTCGTAGGAGCATTCCTGGAAGCCATTCTATATCAGGATAAATATTAATATGGTAACTAGGTGAAACCACATAAACATATCACAGCAACCCCCTACTAAAACTCTCTCCATGTCAGCTTGGCTTTAACTGGACCCGGAAAAATGTTTATGGCCACTCCACTACCATCTGACATCAGTGAAAGTGAGACTGAGGGGAATAGTAGTGTAGAAAGTGTTTACAAAACATGAAACCTGTAAACACACTGCTCATTTACCTCTAGGCCATTGGGAGGTGTATTAGTTTCCCAGAGGTTTCATAGCAAAATCACAGAAACTTGGTGGCTTAACACAACTGACAGTTGTTCTCTCACAGCCATCAAGTCCAGAAGTATAAACTCAAGTGTTAATAAGACCATGCTCTTTCTGAAGGTTCTTGAGAGAATGCTTCCTTGACTCTTCCAGCTTCTGGTGACTCAGGAGTCCTCTGGCTCATAGCTGTACAACCCCAATCTCTGCTTTCACCTTCTCTTTACCTGTGCATCTCTCTTTGGATGATTTTTATGAGGACACTCAGAGAATCCAGGATGATTTCTTCTCAAAATCCTTGACTTGATTACATCTACAAAGACCCTTTTACCAAATAATGTCACATTCACTGTTTCCAGAGATTAGGACAACTTGGTCATACCTTTAGAGATGTGGGGTGGGCAACATTCAATCTACTACAAATGGACTCATGCAAGAAAGGCCTTGAAATATATGCTTCCTGAATATTGTGATAAGCCTGCCTCTGCTAAGCTCTACTTTAACAAGAAAGTAAATAAATTTAGAGAAGAAATAAATAACTCAAGCCAAGATTCTAGTAGTTTACCAGGTATTTAAACTGGGGTCTTTGAGGAAAATTTCCCCTTGCCAATCTGCCTTTGAATTATCTTTAGAAGTCACTTAGGCAGAAAAATAATTGAGAATACTCATGTTTTTTCCCAAACCTTTTCATAAGGAAGAAACAGAAATCAAATGAAAAATTGTGACCTCTCCACAACTAACTCATTTAGGACACTACCAATGTCTTTACTGTTTATGTGTATTCACACTAACATACACACACATGGTTTGTGGAAAGGTGTTGGAGGTAATATTCTGCAGTTTCCTAGAATACTGAAATGGGAGAAACCTCAGTGGGATTTCCATTATAAGTGGGGCAACTGAGACAGGAGTAGTGAATCATGACTTGAGCAAGGTCACTAAGCTAGAGAGTTACCAGTGTAGACAGAAGTTATAATCAGGTCTCTGGTTTCCACTCCTTATTCTCCTTTTCTCAAGCTGCTCCAATTCTCAGTATCTTCATTTTTTCCCCTTTTCTAAGACTTTTTTATTTCCATCAAAGTCATCTCAATGATTTTATTTTAATTAACCTGATGGATTTAAAGGATGAAGTGTATTATCTGCACCTCCTATAGGAAAATATTTGATGACTCTAAAACCCATATTCTTTGAGAATTTGTTATCACCAAGTCTTAGTATTTTATAGCTTCTGAATGTTAATTTTTTTCAGATATGGATTACAAATGTGAAAAAATATCAGAGTAGCAAATTGTCAAAAGCTCTTTTTGAGATCATCATGAATAATGGATACTAAATTCATTTTGCATATTTTGAAAAATTATGCAAATCATATTAAGCAAATTGCTTAAGAAGTGAGGTGTTTTGATAAAAACAGTTATTTCTCTTTTTGTTGCAGCATGTAAGTGATGTTTAAGCTTAACCATATGCAAATCCTTGGGCTTCCTGCTATGTTATAAAAACCTGAGTTATCTAATAATATGCTCTCTTCTTATAACATCAAGACTTTGGTGCCTTTAACCTCAACATTTTTTATTCCATTTTTAATTCCATTAAACTAATAATGCACCACTTTAGGTATCTTCTGAAGTTATTACATTTGTCTTATCAGATTTGTGATTTGAATAGATTTAGAGGAAGTGACCTTCATATTAATTATTCCTTGGACTAAAGTCAGTTCTTATTATAATCAGGTGAATAAGGATATGTATTCACCAAGCATCCATGAGAATGCAGAGTTGGAGTGATGGAATCCTATCTTCAAAAGTTTAAAGTCTTTGAGGAGAGAAAAGCCAAGTATTTTCAAGTCAAGGTGTAGGCAGTGTATGTGGGAACATGGGAGGGAGAGGTCACTTCTGAATTTAGGGGGTGAGTAGATATTCAATGAAGACATCACAAAGGCATTGACATTTGAGCTAGGAATTAAATTATGGAGAGATTTTGTACATAAATGAGAAAAGGAAAGCATTTGATACAGAGAAACAGGATGAGTCAAGCCTGAAGGTAAGGGAATATAGGTTACTTTGAGAAAGTACTTTGAGAAGTACTTAATCTGATTTAACAGGTAGGTAAATAAGCCACACCAGGAGACATAGTAGAATATGAGATTATAATAATAATAATAATAATAATAAGTAATACATATAATGAAGTAACAAAACATACCATGTCAAGATTCACGACCTTGTATTTAGTGCTTTACGTATTGTTATTCCTCTTAGGCTGTTTGGGCTGGTATAACAGAATATTACAGACTGAGTGGCTTATAAACAACAGAATTTAATTCTCATAGTTCTGGAGGCCAGAAGTCCAAGATCAGGCACTGGAAAATTCAGTTTCTGGTGAGAAAGTCACTTCCTGGTTCATAGATGGTCATTTTCTTGCTATGTCCTCACATGGGAACAAGAGGGAGAGAACTTTATGGAGTCTCTTTTTAAAGGACAAAGTGCTATTAATGAGGGCCCCATTTCATTACCTAATTACTTCCCAAAGACCCCACTTCTTAATGTCATCATATTGAGGAGTTAGGATTTCAACATGAATTTTGGGGGGGAAAAATTCAATCCTTTGCACTATTGAAGACTTCCCCTAATCCTGGGAGACAGATAGTAGCTACTTGTTCAAAATTAGAAAACCAAGCTATAGAGAGAATACACAAACTTCCTACAATTAGTGGCCAAGGGGTGGAGCGTCTTAAATGTCATCACATTTGGGTTAGGTTTCAACAAATGTGAAGGGCACAAACCCTGACTAATACACCACTTCACCTTTAAAAGATACAATTTATTTCTCCATCTCCTTAATTGGGGATAGTCTTACGACTTATTATGACCACTACAGTATGACAGAATGATACCATATGTTATCAAAACTTGTGTCTCAAGTAACCTTGCACCTTCACCTCTCACCTTTTTGTAATACTTCTGCCATCATATGAAGGAGCTTGAGGTTAAAAACAAACAATCAAAAAACAGAATCCAAACAGCTGAAAAAAGGCTATTTGGGGACCAGCCATGCAGGTAATCCCAGACTCCAGCCCATCTACCAGCTGAGTACAGATGCATGAGTGAGCACAGAACTGTTCAGGAAACCCATAGTCTCGAGAAATCATAAAGCATGATCGAAAGCCTCTGTTTTGGGGTAGGTGCTTATTGAATAATAATTAATGGATACGGAACATATTTTCTTTTGCTAGAAAAGCCTAATGTGCATTAGGTTTGTAAGGCCTAAAAATAAATTGCATTGAAAAAACTTGCTTAACTTTGTTTAATCCAGTCAAATTTCTTTGACTAAAGAAATATTTATTGTTGCTCCTTGCAAACATTTTTTAGATTTCTTGTCTGGAACTCTCTATGGAAAGCAGGATTCTTGTGATCTGTCTGTAACTTACTTTTTAACCCCATTTTCCATTTTTATGTTTTCCTACACAATCTAGACTTTCAAATTCAATTATCCACATTTGTTAAGCATTCTTCCTTCTTTTTGACCTTGGACCTTGGCCAAGTTCTTCAATCTTTCTTTCTCAGTTCCTATTCATCTTTCAAAATGCATTTAAAATTATACCACTTATGTGAAGCTTTTGTTTATTGTCCCTTTGTAAATTATCAAATTATTATTTTATGGTATACATGACAGTCAATTTAACAAAACTCCCCAATTACATTGTGTGCACATGCTCTGTGCTAGGAATATAAATGGTGAGCAAGACTTTCAGGTGATTACACTTTGGTTGTGTTTTACTGGTTTGGATGGGCTTTATTAAGTGAATTTTTCAATTTGTAATGCTTTCTTTCCTTGGATAAATTCTCAAAAGATATTTGCAGAATGGTAAATGAATGAATAATGCAAATAATTGGAGTTTAATATTCATCGCTAAATCTATTGCATAACATTAAGTCCTTCAGAAACTACAGATTTTTGCAAATCTCTAATGCAAACCGTAGAGAGAGTGCTTGCAATGGTCATTGAACAAGTCTTCACTCCATTAACTCAAGCAATTGTTCACTTGAATAGTCAGCCTAGATAAAAATGTAGTTCATGAACTTTTTATAGGCTTCAAGTGCCTGCCCTTCCTGTTTTCATTAGAAGTCCATATGATGAAGCATCATTTAAATAAGACCAGGATAAACATTTAATTACCACAATTAGTAGCTTAAAACTACACAAATATATTATCCTTAGTCGGAAATCTGACAGGGCTTTCAAAAGGCTGAAATCAAAGAATCAGCCAGGCTCCATTCCTTTTTGGATGCTCAGGAGAAGACTCAGTATCCTTGCCTTTTCCAGCTTTAAGAGGCTACCCTTCCTCCATCTTTAATCTTGGCAATGTGATATTTCTCTAGCCGTTCTTCTGTTGCTCCTTCTCTTTCTGAACACAGCTGGGAAGCTTCTTCTCTCTCAAGAACTCTTGTAACTAGATTCGTCCTACCTGGATAACCAGGATAATCTTCTCATCTCAAGGTCTCTAACCTTAATCATGTTGCAGATTCCCTCTTGTGAAGGCAACATATTCACAGATCCTGAGGACTTCCTTGAGGGGCCATTATTCTGTCTTCTACAACTAAGATGTCAACTGTTTTAAAATTTGTTTCAAGGGCACCTGGGTAGCTCATTAAGGGTCTGCCTTTGGCTCAGATCATTATCCCAGGACTCTGCATTGGGCTCCCTGCTCAGTAGGAAGCCTGCTTCACCCTCTCCCACTCTCCCTGCTTGTGTTTCCTCTCTCACAGTGTACTGCTTTGTCAAATAAACAAATAAAATTAAAAAAAAATTTCTTTTCATTTGACACTCAAAAACCCTGTGAATAGAGGGAGATAATATTAATCCTGTCTTATAGATTTAAACAAACAAACAAACAATAACAACAACAAACAAACAAACAAAAAAAAACACACCAAAACTGAATCAGGCCATTTAACTTGCTTAAGATCATGCCATCAGCTTCTACCCCAGGATAGATGAATCATAGCCTTACTTATCAAAGTCATCAGCTTACTAAACTAGAAAGCAAAGGAAGATTTCTAAGCATCATTCATGGGTCATCCAAAGAAATCAGCAATAAGCATTGCTGTTTAGCTGTTTTGGCTGAATAGATAAGTCAATATATAATCTCAATTAACTCCCAATACCTGGAGTATGAGGGGCTTCTCTTTGTTTCTTTTTGTCAGTCTGCTAATGAACTGAGGGTTTGGGTCCTTCACAAAATTTGTATCTTGAAAGCTAATCCCAAGTGTGATAGTATTTGGAGGTAGGACCTTTGAGGAGATTAGGTAATAAGAATGGAACCTCAGGAATGGGATTAGTGTTTTATAAAAGGGTCTCAAAAAAGAAACCTCATCCTTCCATGTGAGTACATGGCAAGAGGGTGGTCTGTGAACCAGGAAATGGGCTCCCACTGCTTCTACCAGCACCTGATCTTGGATCCCTGGCCTCCAGAACTATGAGAAATATATGTTTGTATCTGAAGGCACCCTGTCTGTATTTTGGTTATAGTAACTTGAACAGACTAAGATACAGACCCTGTGCTGAATCCAAAAAGCAGTGATGATAATCATGACTTCATCAGGAGCTTTCAATTCAGAGCCTTGTACACCAGGTAATTCATCCAAGAAAATGTCTATTAAACATCATGTTGCTGGACAAGGTAAGAACAAAATGAGTAAGCACAATGAGGAAGCCTGACACAGAGACTAGATATTCTTAATGCAATACTATAACTACTCTACTAGAGCAATATGCTGTTAGAGAGAGCGAGATGTGGATAGCCCTTCCTGATGGAGAGATAATGGCAGAGGAAGACTTCAAAAAGAGGTAATGCGTAAACTGTGTTTTCAAAGATTTCACTATGAGGAACAGGCTGAAAAGACAGAGAAGGAGAATGTACTCTGGCATGAAAGTGATTGTAGCGGATATTTCTAAAAGCCCAAATGAGATCCAAGGTCACATGTATAAAGCTCTAGCTGTTGATAATCATGAGCAGGTCCCTTCACCTTACTGAATGTGATTCCTAGTCCATGGATGCTTGCATTGCCAATAGTTAACACATTTTTTGCCATAAGGTAGGCATTAGGGAAGTGTTAAATGTAAGTGACAATTAGAGTCTGAATATGTTTTAAGGGTCAAGGAGAATGTTTACATATTTAGATATGTTTATATTCAATGATTACATGTTAATGGAGACTAGAGTTATCCATTGAGTTTTAAATACACTCATAAAGTGCCCATATTTCATCTATAATAGGCCAAGTTATGATATTCAAAAAATAATAACTTGGGAACCTAAATTCCATGGGGAGGATGGGTGAGTCAAAGAGGAAAGAAAGGGAATGACTTAGGAAAGACTTTAAAGATATGAGAAGAAATGAAGATTAGTTGAACTAGTTGTGTGAAAATTGTTTATTAAGGGAGATGATGTGTACAACCAGGAAATGAATCTAAAAAACATAGTTGTAGAGTCCTATGTGAATGTGGATCATGGGAGAGAGTCTGAATAACTCAGTCAAAAACAACCCACCCCACCCCACCCCAAGTGACAAATGCGTGGGTAGATGGGAGGGAAGGATCTGAGAAGTATAGCTTTATCTTGAATTAAATAGAAAAAATGGAGGAAAAAAGAAAAGAAAGCATCTTCTTATATATTTGGCTAGGAGAAATACTTTGAAAGACAAATTGAGAAGAAAGGAAGTTCTTGAGTGCAAATGATTTTCTTAGAAAATCAAAAACAAAATCCAAAGCTCAGACCCCACATAGTCTCTCTATATTTGGCAGTCAGTACCCAATCACACTTGAAAGCACTCTCATAGAGTGGTAGTTTCTTAGTCTCAGGACAATGAACCCCAGGTTATTTTAAATGGTTTCCTTACACATACAGGGTCCTAGAGAGAAATGGAGAACAGCACCATCTTTCCAAGTCTATAACCTAAAAGGAATACCATTCTTTAAGTCCTCGTCAGCAGTAAACTCTCTGAAGAGGAAATGCTGGTGTATTTCCTTGGGTGGACAGCTTCACCATAAATAAGATTGGGTCACTTCTTCTTTGTAAAGCCCATGGAGAAGGCGTAGCACAGTCTGATGGCCTTCAGTGATGGATGGATAGCCAGCCTTAGAAGCAAATTAAATAGAAAGAAGATATTAATTCTCTGTATTTATATGATTACATTTAGTAGACCCATATGTGGAGCTATGAATATTATAAACATGAAGGTCAGTATTGAGTTTAAGAATAATTGCTTAGGGGCACCTGGGTGGCTCAGTGGGTTAAGCCTCTGCCTTCGGCTCAGGTCATGATCTCAGGGTCCTGGGATCAAGCCCCATATCGGGCTTTCTGCTCAGCAGGGAGCCTGCTTCCCCTTCTGTCTCTCTGCCTGCCTCTCTGCCTACTTGTGATCTCTGTCAAATAAATAAATAAAATCTTAAAAAAAAAAAAAAAAGAATAATTGCTTAGAGGCCATAAAGATGAGAGAGTAGATACTGGATTCTTCACTTACTAATCCATTCATACAGCGAATTTACTTAACATCCTCAGATCCTCAAGATCCTCATTTGTGAAATGGAAATAATACCTACTTCGGAAATGTTCTAAGGGTCAGAAACAAAATGTGCAATAAAGATAGCACAGTGTCTAGGATAATTGTGCTAAATTTTCACTAAATGGGTACCAAATGATATACTGTATGCATGTTACAGTAAGTATGAGCTGGAAATGCATTTTTCTTTGCTCTACCTTTGGGGAAAGTGGGCATCAGACATATAGTTCTCTTCAGGAGATTCTGCCTGCCACATTGTATCTGAAAAGAGGGTCGTATATGACTCATAACTTTTGAACCAGAGCAAAAATAAACTTGACCAAGTCTATTTCTCTAACAGGGCCTTTGTGTATTCTCTGCCCCCCACCCATATTTGCACATGTAGAGATAACTTCACAGTCAGATGCCTGGTCTGTGGTTTATGTTAATAAATCGCTGTTCCATGACCCTTTTATACTATGGACTAGGGAGAGGCCATGGTTTATTATTTCTATTTTATGGATTATATCACTGAAACCCTAAACCTTAAATGGCTTTATTTTGACCCCAACATTTTAGTTCATGGAATCTATCCTAAATAAATAATCAGAGAAAGGGCTAAAGATTTATGTGCAGGAATGTTCATCATGGTGTTATTTATTACAGCAAAACATAGAGGAAAAATCCCAAATATCCAACTTCGGGAGATTTACTAAATGAATTATGCTCTATTCATATGATGGAATTCGTTCAATAGTGAAATAACATTTTTAGAAGGCGATTCATGGTATAATGTTGAGTAAAGATAGCATGATTCAAAACTGTTTTTGTAAGTATAATAAAACATTTTTTTAAATTTTGCAAATTACCAACTAAAGCAAATATGTGCAAATGCTTTCATTTCTTTTCAATATTTGGATTATAGGATTTTTTAAATAATGTTTTCTATTTGAGTAAAATTGTATATATTTTGCTAAGCCAGAATCTGGCAAGCCAGAGTTTCAGAATTATGATGATTATATATTATATATTAATATATATTATTATATAGTATATGTAACAATAGTATATTTAATACTATTTAATTACATATATATAATTTGATTAGCTTTTACTTAGTTTTATTTTCTTACATAATATCTGGATTCTGGTTACTGGAATTCACTAATGCCAAATCAAATGAGAGTAACCCTCATGGGTTGAGAAGAAATAAATCATGGGATGTGATGCAGTAGTGCAGATATTTGTCACATGAAAACCCTTCCTTCCTAACACCTGTTCCTGAAATGATTGTGTTAGTTCAACATGTACTTCAAACACTTACTACCAGCATTTATTCCACTAGGGTCAACATTTTCAACACATTTGTGGAAACTCCTGTTAACATTCCACTTCTTAAAAAGGAATGAGTCAAAACATGTATGTGATAATCTTTGCTTTACCTGTCTTGCAGTTTAAATTAGGATTTCTCAACTTTACCACTCTGACACTTGGGGATGGAAAGTTCTTTGTTGTGGGGAGCTGTTCTGTGTACTGTACAATCTTTAGCAGCATCTTGGTCTCTATCCCTTCCCCTTCCCTCCTCACGAAAGCTGAAAATATCTCTAGACATGGCCAATTGTCTCTTGGGACAAAATTCCTCCCAGTTGAGAACTACTGTATTAAAATAATAGGCATGTGACCAAGACTTACAAATATGTTAACTGGAAAATCTCAGTGGTCTCATTTTCTAAATTATCCCATTTAGTTCTTCTGAAAATAACATTTATTTCCATTTTCTGTTGTTTTTGTTGTACTAGTTCTATCTACACAGTCAATCTTGTTTGAAGATGTCCAATTCAAATGAATAACTACTTCAAAATTTAATTGAGTGGAAGGGTTGGTAATTAACTGCTTATCTGATTTTAATCATTTTCTTCTCCCAAATCAGTTTGTGCGTAGGAAAATACTCAGTCTAACACATCACAGAATATCCCAGTCAATGATTTACTCAGTTTTCATGGAGGAATAAGCATAGTTTAGTAATCAGAAAAACATCTATGTGTTTTCTGCCCATGTAACTTTGGGAAGATCATTCAATTTCTCTTGAATGTATTCTTTTCATGTATAAAAAAATTGTGGTAATATCAACATCCTTCAAAGATTCTGAGGGTTAAGCAGAAAAGAGAAAAACATTATAATATCAACTCCCCTATTAAATCAACACTTTGAAGACACAGTAGCAGCTTTTAGTTGAATTAGACTATTTCATTGACTTCATGCATCTCACAATCTGATGGATGAGAGACCCACATGCCAACAGTGAACCATACACTATGTCAAGGGTGATCCAACTGATCTAGCTTCCCTGGGACTGAGAAATTTCCTGGGTGCAGGACTTTTTATGCTAAAACGTGGAAAGTCACATGTAATCAGGGAATGTTGGTCACTCCAATATGTGCTTCCACTAGATTTTGTGGAAGCACAGAAGAGGTGCATAATTGACTTTGCCAGTGGGGTTTTAAGGATTCAGAAAAGACGTCACATTTGAACTGAGTTTTGAAAGATGAAGTAAGAATTTGAAGAAGGCATGCTTCCCAGCAAGAGAAAAGGCAGGTGGGGTGCAACCACAGACTACAGAGCATAGCAAATAATGTGCAAATAATTTATCACTGTAACCGAGGGCAGAGTTTGGAGAAAGAAAGTTTCAAGATACAGTCTAGGGCTAGCAAATAGAAGTCTGTTTAGTCATGTGCAAAAATGTAGGTATTTTGCCATTGGGCTATAGACAGTATTACCTAATACTGGAAGTGACATAATCATATGGGTTCAAATAAGATAATTCTGATATTAAAATATAGGTTGGATTGACATCAGAGAAGTTAGAAGCCTCAAGGTCCTGTTGAAAATCTGTTTCCATGACATTGTGAACAGAAGAGTAGATTGAATTTAGGAAACAAAACAAAACAAAATTATGTGGGTGGGAGTATAGAATACATAAGCCTTAGTGACAGACTGAATGTAGGACACAGGGGACACAAAGTTGTGGAAGATAATGTCTAAGTTCTTGACGATGGTTAGAATAGTAAAATGTGGAAGCCATTCACAAAATTAGATATATAGAAAGAGATGGTTTTTGGGTATGGGAAGTGGGGGACTAAAGACAATCATCTTGTCCTTACCTACATTGGACTTGGGTGCATTTGTGACCTCCATCTGGTCAGTGATGTCTAGTGGGTGGTCCAAAGTGTAGGATGAAGAACTGAGCTTGAGGCTGGAAATTAAACTTAACTGTCATCTGCACAAAAGTCATTGTTGAATCTGTGGGACTTGTGTGAGGGGACCCAGATAAGATGCTAAGGGATGGAAGAAGAAAATGCTGGGCATAAGACACTAAGGGAATGTTTCTCTCACTGTGGTTCTTCATTTACTTAGTGCCAGGACAGACAGATTCTCACCCACCAACACTGAAAGATGTTGATGTACCTGGTTTTAAGAAAATTTCCTTTGATGCTAATTGTGCTCTTACTGCTTAAATTTGTTAAGGAACAGCTTTATAGTATTTGTATTCACTAACATTCATAAAGAAGAGAGAAAAAAAATTGATTAAAGTTAGTGCAGCTGGAGAAAAATAGCCAACAACCAATTACCTCACACTTTCCTAAAAGATCCCTCAGTTCATTTCTTGTTATTTTGGGTATGGGTGAGAAGAGACAGCAACTGAAATCACCTTTATGTTGCTTGGCCAAAACCTCAGCTTCCTAAGTGTAACTGAAATAAGCATAACTCCTTTTCGAGCCAAGAATTAAGGCAGTGAATTCAGCCGCCAATTCCCATTGCATGTGATGTGTAATCTAACAAATTTTCAAACAAGCACTCTGGAAACAATTAAAAATAAACAAGCTGCCCTGATCAAAGGCTGCTGATGTTTTAAATTGCATTTTGGTCACCCACAACTAGTCTTCCAGAATGTGTCTTGCTCTGTTGGGGCCTGAAGCATTAAAAAAAGAAAGTTTTTGCCATCCTGCCCAGTGTGAGTTTAAGGCTGTGGGTCATTAGGAAACAAACACATTAGGACTAAAAAAATAATTGTTTGGTTTATAGTCACTTGGGGCTCCAGCTTGAATCAGAACTCAGCTGTGGTGTGGTAGAAATGCATGCAATACTCCATGCAAACACTTTGCTGATATGTCACCAAGGAAAGCATATGTGATATTATTAACTTCCCAAACAAACATGCAATTCGTGTTGATTTCAGAAAGACAAATACTATCACATTTACAAAATGTACTTTGGATTTCCATCTAGGAGATGCAAATAAACATGTTTTTGTGTTCATTCCAACTCTGCAAATCTCTCTGTTCTGGACACAGTTTGAACTTCGGGATTATGAGTGATCTTTATCTCCTGGTCAGGGACCTCCGCATTTGACAGTGCATGGCCCATTTCACTCTGGGTCCACCCAAGGGATGTGTAAATGGTGTCCAGGACCTTAGGCAAGACCTCCACTTTATTTTTCAAATGTGTTTTTGGTGTAGGGAACTCTTAATATGCTGCAACAATAAAATAAAAATGAAAAGAAAAAAAGAAAGATGAGACAAGGTCTATTGGCCCACATCCATGTCAGTAAACATGCACTCATGCAGTTGAAGAAATGGAAGCAAATGAAAGTATCTAGTCCAAGCTTTCATTTTACAGAAAAGGGGAACATGACCAAAAGAACTTGAGATAATTTTCCGATAGTCTCAGGGTTAATTAGTGGCAGATACAGGACTGGATCCTGGGTGTTTGAATTCCCACTAATATCCTTTCCATAGTATGATATCAGCTCCACGATAAAATGATTAAAAGTTCTAAAAAGTCTAAGAAATCTTATCCATACTAACAAATAAACTATAATGCAGTTGTATATAAGTAAATTGCAAGCACCTAGAAATGTACAGAGTTCACTTGTTACTTAAATTTAGTCTTCAAAAGATCTGACCCCAAGCATTATAACTATTGGGTGAATCCTTGAAATGATAGGAATTATGTGGTAGGTTGAATTAATGATTCCAATTCTTCATTATTCTAGAGTATTACTACACCTCTATACTTTTGCCACGGTCTTTTGGTGGATGGGGTATTCTTTCTTGCACCTTGATTTTGGGCTTGATGTGTCTTGGACAGCTAAGGGTCATCCAAAGCTTTGGATGTTATTAGATGTGATGGCAGAAGCTTGCAGTGCACTTGCACAATGGACTTACCTCCATGTGCTCCTCCTCTTCCCCATGAGGACAATTCCAGTGTAGACCCTGGTCTAACCCATAGTTAGAATCAAGTGCATTCAACACCAGCCTAGATCAGCTGAATTCCAGCTAACCACTGATGTGTGAGTGGAAAAAAATAATTGCTTATTATGAGTGTTTTAAAGATTTGGTAGTATTTGGTTAAGTAACATTATTATGATAGTGACTGATGTACACTATTTTCAGCGTGAATCCATTTATGTGACATTCTACTTTCTAAGGTAGATAATAAATGAAGTATTGACTTCAAAGACCCAAAGTTAGGTAATAGATTTGCCCAACTGAGTGTGCTAGGGTTTTCACTTATTCCATTTTTCCTCACTGTTTTCAACCCTGAAAGATTGAAGTAATGCTTTTTTAAATCATGATCATTTATAGTTATCTTCCCAAGGTGGTTAATTATGGACTGAATGTCTGTGTACCCCCAGAATCATATGTTGAAGTTCTAACCCCCAAAGTGATAGCATTTGGAGATGGGGGCCTTTGGGAAGTGATTAGGTTTGGGTGAGGTTTTGAGGATGAGGCCTCCATGACAGGATTACTATCATAAAAAGAAAAGAGACAAAGATCTCCCTCTCTCTTGCTCTGTTATGTGAGGACATTGAGTAATTAGCTTTCCACAAGCCAGGAAGATGGACCTCACCAGGAACTGAATCTGCTGACCTTTGTTTGATCTTGGAAGTTCCAGCCTTCAGAAATAAGTGCCTGTTGTTTAAGCCACCCATTCTATGCTATCCTGTTATAGCAGCCTGAATGGACTAAAGCATAGTTTAATGATGATGAAGTGTTAAGAAGCATGATCCTTGAAAGTCTAACTCTCACTTCTTTATAGCTTATCAAATTGATTTTTCCAACCACAGAAAGATGATGGATTAGAGATACATTTTGTCCAGTGAGTTATATTTCCAGTAATGTTTTTTCTACCCTGTACCCAAACTGGCTGCTTAAACCATTAATCCCCTTCTGGATAGATATCCCAACAAGGTGTGTGAAACCCAGTGATGCAGAATCCAGATTCATTTACAGAAATGCCAAGAGAAGTAGGTGGTAGGCATACCTAGAAAGTACTCCAAGATGAAGCAGGACCTAACTCTTTGCTACAATCAACAGAACAGCAGTGGAGTCCAAAATTTTGGTGAGCACATAATACATTCTCTGTCATAGTTCAAGTTCTGGGGATGGGATTATGAGTCGACATGAGCCTCCCATTGGAGGACTTACATTAGGATGCCACTGGTAGTAAATGGAGCATGGGTAGATGACATAACTATAATGTATTTAGTGATAAGATAGGGATATGCATGGCTCACCCTTCCCTTCCTTCTGACCTTTACAGAAATGCCATTGTAATCAGTGAGGCTTTCCAGGTCACTTTATATCAAATTCTGTCTCCTTAGACATCTAGCTCCCTATCTGCTTTACCTTTCCTTTCAGAAACTATTTAACTTTTTTTTTTTAATTTTACCTATTTTTCTGGTTTATTATCTTTATCCCTATCACAAAGTTTATGAAGATGGGAATTTTTACCTGTTTTATTTTATTTATTAATTTTTTAAGATTTTATTGCTTTCTTTGACAGAGAGCGAGAGAGCAGAAGCAAAGGGAGTGGCAGGCAGAGGGCAAAGGAGAAGCTGGCTCCCTACTGAGAAAAGACCTTCACCATGTGACTACACAGGGTGGATCCCACTACTCTGGGATCACGACCTGAGCCTAAGGCAGCTGCTTAAGGGACTGAGCCACCCAGGCGCCCCTACTTTGTTGTTATTGCTAAAGTGTTTCTCAAAGCTGTATAACTGATGTTTCTCAAAACTGTGTAACATGTAGGTTCTAAAAACAAAAATATCAAATGAAGGAATTTATAAAGAGTTCTAGGTATGTAGAAGAGGGTCTTGCTTGCCTTATTTAAGACTTTCAGGTTTCCACAAAGGGAATAGTGTCTGTTCTGAAGCTTGAAGCATAATAGAAGCCTTAGTCCCATGCAGAAAGACAAGGGGTGTTCTAAGACAGCCAGGGAGGCCTGGGAAGGATGGTGTGCACACATGGAAGCAGCTCCTGGCCAGCGACTCACGTCCATGTACAAGAGTACAATTACTTTTTATACTGGATTTGAGGTCTGGATGCTTGTTTTGCATTCAGATTTATGCTAAGAGCTCATAGATAAATGATTTTTTTTTTAACCAGATATTTGATGAGACTCATTCAGAAGTGGCATCAAAGAAGTCTTAGGTGATAAGGATGCAAATGCACAAAATCAAAGTAATAATATCCATTATTAGAACAGTAGCTCTGTAGTTGGGGGAAGTAAATATTCATTATCAGAATGGGGGCCCTGCCGATGGGGGAAGACTTGGGTCTTGAAAAGCTGTTTAGAGTGGCCAGGGAGAGCAAGCGACATTCCAAGCCCTGACTCCATATGCTGAGGTCCTCTCAAGTTTCTGCTTCAGGTCAACTGACGTTGGAATTGGAATCTCAGCTCGGAGGAGATCTGTGCACATTCAAAGCTGGAAAAGGAAGATATTGCTTTGTGGTGGCCTGGTTCTTTGGGAGAGAGGCCATACATTGAAGCAAGGATGGACATATCCAAACAGAATGATTAGATCAAAGTTAATTGTATTTTAATTATGAATGGAGGATATTTTAATAATAACTGCATAATCATTTATTGAAAGCTTACCCTCTCTGGGTATATGTGTTCTCATTTGATCCTTGCAATAACCCCATGTGACAAATGGTATAAGAAAATGAAGTTAGAGAGATTACATAACATCTCATATCACTCAACTGGAAAGTAGAAAAGTCAGAAGTATTTATTTATTCAAATTTTTTTCTTACTAGGTAACAAATACTAGGCATCTGCCTAGCCTACAAACACGTGTCTTCTTGGGATTACAACCAAGTGTGGTCTAAAGTCAAACATAAGCTTTGGACACCTGAGCCTATCCTGCTAGTGAGAAACTATGGGTAAAAAGGAAAAGAGAGGGGGTGGAGGGAATGATAGAGTGCAGGGGAGGAAAGAACCATTGGCAACTGATGTTCTCCCATTCTACCAACAGAAGAGGCATAAGAAAGTAATTATTGGCTTTGTCCCAACAGCTAGTGGGAATTCATTAATTTATCTAAGTTCATTTATTCAACAGATATTTGTTGAGTACTAACTTGCTATGATTTTGGTCCTGATTGAGGTGTTGGGGATATAGCATTCAACAAGACACTGATTGAGTAATCCAGTAATTTCAGATGGTAATAGAAACTGTACTAACGAGTGACTGGCTTTCCAAGAGCCGCATCGGGAAGGGGTCAGTGGGAGGTATCTCAGAGATAAGATCTGAATCCAAGAAGGAGGCATTCATGGAAAAGCTACTATAGGCAAAGGAGAGAGTAAATGAAAGACTCAGAAAACATTGAGACATGTCTCAGTAATAGAAGTAGGAGTGAAAGGGGTGTTTCAGGGGCAAGGAGGTGGCCTGGTATGACAGGGTGGGAGTAGTCTTATTACAGACTACCTTGCTGGTCACAGTAAGAGACCACTGGTGTGGGAAGATGATGGAATATTTTCCTCTTTAAATTATTGTGGTTTCTCTCTTTGAAGGCTCACACCCCACAGGAACTGTAATAGGCTGCAGTGACCTTTAGTAGATTAATAGAAACATCCCCTGTTAAGCCCAGGAGGAGAATGTCTTCAGAGGTATTATTTTTCCACTATTGAAATACTCTGTGTTTGGTGGATATTAGGGGAGCCCACAGCACTAGCTAAGGCCAAGTGCTCTTTTGTATGTGTGTTGTGCGTGTTTTTGCAACTGAAGATTACATAGCACTTTGTTGATAAGATCATTAATGCTCTTTCCAGTTGATATTAATTGTTTTTCATCCATTTATAAATTGTGCCTCTGCAAGCTGGCCCCAGGGTATAAGTATAAAAATTGAGTTTTGATTATTATAATAAGTAAAGTATTATTAACGAAAGCAATTACGGTTAATAGCTTCAACTAAGGAAAACAAAATGATAGCCTTTAGTGTTTTCCCACAGGGTAAACCAGATTAAATCACTTACAGAAAAGAAAAAAAAATCTTTATCCTTGGTTCCACCAAACATTATAACTAGACATTGCCTTTGGATATTTCAATCTCTTTTGTTTAGAAGCAAAAACTAGGGCTTGAGCTACACAAGGTTATTGCTCATTAGTTACTCAGATGAAGCTAGATCCCAGCATTCAGGATTTTAATCTGGGTGTTATTTGTCCCATGTTACAGATGAGCTAACTGAATTTCTTTATCTAACTCAATCTGTCTTATAACTTAAAAGCAGCCCAGTGGAGATTCAAATGCAAATCAGTCTTCCTTCACTTAGGATTTTTCTACGATTTTCTCTTAAGTCTGTGGTCTGATCCAGTAATGTTATATGACATTAAGAACTTTTTAAAGAATAAAAATGAAAATTCGCATACACCAGCTTTCTCATTTACTATAATTTCCTACAGAATGCAGTGTCAAGGTGTTTATCTGTATCATGGTTACCAGCATGTTCAGAGAAGTGAGGGTGAATACAGAGCTCAAATTTTCTCTAGGAAAGGGTGCTTAGAGAGCTCACGGTGCCTGCATCTAACCACATAGCTCCTGATGGGAGATTTGATATTTGAACTCAGATCTGTCCGTCTTCAAACTTCACTCTCTCGCCAAAAGAATGCAGGGTCACTGTTTACACAAGGCTTTGCTTCTCATGTAACAACTTACTCATTTTTTTCTTTCCTATTTTATTAGTTTCAGAGGTAGAATTTAGTGATTTATCAGTTGCCTAAAACACCCAGTGCTCATTACATCCTATGCCCTCCTTAATGTCCATCACCCAGTTACCTTAACCCCGCACCCACTTCCCTCCAGCAGCACTCAGTTTGTTTCCTAGAGTTCAGTGTTTCAACTTACTCCTTTTGAATCAGAAGGCCAGCTCAGGCTATCTGTCATGAGTTTTACTCCTGGCTTTCTTTCTTTTTTTTTTTTAAAGATTTATTTGACAGAGATCACAAGTAGGCAGAGAGGCAGGCAGAGTGGAGGGGTGGAGCAGACCCCCTGCTGAGCAGAGAGCCCGATGTGGGGCTTGATCCCAGGACCCTGGGATCATGACCTGAGCAGAGGCTCAGGCAGAGGCTTAACCCACTGAGCCACCCAGGTGCCCCACCTGGCTTTCTTTTGATGTAACACTCTGTTTTCCAAGGACTGACCCATAGTTGACTATGTATGGGGTACTAATGAAATAGAACAATCTATATTTTATTGGCTTTTGCCCCTGTCTAACCACATAGTTCCCAGCAAAGTCTTCTTACTTATGCTTGGAAGTCCAGTTCGTGAACTCATGCATGTATCTGTCGGTCAGACTCACCTCTCAGGGATGGCTACCTGCTCCCAGCAACCTTGTGAACACTTTCTGCAGTCTGAAGGTGACTCCTCAGCATCCTGTGTGTCTGATATTCCCAGCTGGAAGGCCCCATGTGCCAGGGAACTGCCCTCCCTTTCTCCAAGTTCTAATCTACAGAGGGAACACACACAAGGGAACAAATAGGAACTAAATTATAAATTTGTTAACATTTTGATTAGAGCATCCAGTTTGCACCCGTGGCTGAAAGAGGTGACCTAACCCATCATTCCCATATTGGAGAAACCAGGTACCCAGTGAAGGGCTTGCCTTTCTTACCCATCCAACTTCAAGAGGAGAAGTCTGAATCTAAAGAGCAGAGACCAGCAGCAAAATCATGTTTGGTCCATTTATCACATGGAAAATGAGTTCAAGGGGACCCCAACCCTCCCTGAGCTTGGACAATACAAATAAAACAAAACAAAACAAGATGATGATGACAACAACAACAACAACAGAAGGATACAAGAGAAGGAATGGTTCATCATGTTTTCAGTAAGAAACTGCCTCGTGGTAAATGCAAAACAAGTGAAATTCAGCTCTCAGCATTCCTACCCATCAAACAAGGATGGTGGTGGAGGGGTGGTGGCACAGAAACAGGGAAAAAGAGAGAGAGAGAAAGAGATGCTCCTTGAATAGTCCTTTCTGGAGAGAGCACAATCTTGAGGTGTGCACTTCTCCACGGGCAAACATGAGCACTTCCGGTTAATGTCCTCATTGCCACACTTGAGGTCTTACTGGGCAGATATCAAACCATCTTTACATGAGTGGGAAGAATACTCTTTCCAGTTCCATGTGGCCCTTTGTTACCTGTGTCCTGCATCTCATAGTACCATTTATAAAAGGAGGCTAGAGGGTGCTCCCATCCATGTAGTTTGGGCAAAGGACTGACTTAGTCCTCAAGGTTTCCCCACCTCTCCCAAGATGGGAGAATCTTTATTCTCCTTCTTTGTTCCAAACCATAGTGCCTTGCCCCACTGCGCCTCCACTGTGAACTGCTCTGCTGAGGAAGCCCTCCCAGCACTTGCTCTTGCTCTGGGACCTTCTTCCCAGCTTGGTGCTCTGCTCTTTCCTCAGGCCTTCAGGCCCTCTTCTAACTCCTTCCTAGTGTATCTCTCTTTTCTGTCTTCACTCCTTCCTTAATTGTCTGACACATCTTCGTTATGGCCTCTGTTTTACTTGGAAAAATCACAAACAAACATATACAAATCACAACAACCTTGGTTTCCCAGGAGGAGCTTTCATGCTTTTTTTTTCTCTATCTCAGAACTTCCCCCTCTATTCTCACTACCTCCTACAGTTCCTGCAAAAGGTGCTCAAAATACAAATGGACATAACTCAGGCTCTGCCCTCAAGGCACTGACACCTACCAAATATTTGAAATAAAGTGTGATTTGAGATATCATTGGGGTATCAACCATGGAAGGAGACAGCCCAGCTGGATGGTAAAGGCGTGCTTTCTGAGTTCAAGTCCCAGGTCTCTTGTGTACATGTGGTAACATCTTGGGCAAATCATTTATTCTTCCTATGCTTCAGTCTCTTCAGCTGTAGAACGGAGATGATATTAGTACCTACTCTGTGGGGCTTTTGTGAGAATTAACCAGGTTAACTTATAAAATTGTGTCTGGTACAAAGTAAAAAGGAACATAGGTAAGAGAACCAGGGACAGACAGGGGAGGGTTCACAAGTATCAGGCAAGATCTTTGCATCTCACCCTATAGAATAAAAGGGAGTTTGTGAGAGGGGTAGGGGAGGGTGTGTTAAGCAGATTTGCTTTAGCAAACCGTGGCTGTGGTAGCAGGCGATGGTTTCCTCTCTTAAAAATCATGGAGTGGTAAAGAAGGTCACATACATTTCCCTCTAAGGATTCTTTTCTCATGAGGTGTGTCCATTTTCGTATTTGAGGATTGGCTTATAAAAGCCAGAAAATTCTTGCCAGTCACCATGGGTTACATAAATGAACTAATCTCCTATATACTCATATTTCAGATTGTTTTTCCTCTCCTCACTCCAAAAGTACTGGGGGGTTTTCATCGAACTTTTTACCTTGGTCATGTTGTTCCTTGTACTTCCTTTTGGGCAGGCATCCAAACCTCATGGTAACCAAAAAGAGGCTATGATGTTTAGACATTATCCCTTCTGCAGAGTGACTCACAGATGAAAAGTGAAGTGCTTTTTCTCCTGTGGAAGTATTATTAGACTAATATTTGATCCAGGACTTGAACTATTGAAGATTCCTGGAACTCTGTGGAAAACTGGGTCTGTTTACTCCTTTTCCAACTTACACAAAGTGGAGATGCCCGTGTGCCTGCGATGAGAACTCGCTTCCTGCCCAGATCTCTGTTATTCAATCTTGCTCTTTTTTTTTCCTTACCCTATAGAGTCTGACCACAAATTTGTTGAGCATGACTCATCATACACAATGTACCTCTCTGCTGTAATGCACCAGTGCTTCTAGAATAGCCATGTCTTAGCAATATCAAATGCCATTACACAGTCAATAAAATGTCAGAGAAACAGACTGTGATGACCTCATTGCTCACGTGCAGATGGGTTCCTGTATTAGATCCCAGTCTAAGTTCTGCACATGGCCCAAATTTGACTGTTCTTGTGCCTTCCAGCAAATGCACACATGTGTTTGGCAGCAGAAATATGGAAATGGATGTCATATTCTTTGTAAGTGCTCTTTCCTTTCCCACATGTTTTAGAGTTCATTTCTTTAAGGATTCTTAGTTCTCTTCTTTATTTTGAGCTAGACACATTTACTTTCTGCAAAACCTTTCCCCTCCCACCTTCTTCTGCTAAAAAAAGGTAACAAAATGCAATAATTTCTTTTTTCAGTAGGTGTTTAAGTATATGACTTATAAGGGTATGCACAAATCAGGAAGAAAAATCTCAGTGTCACTAAGATACCGTATTTATAGATATGATAATATGATGGTTTAAAAAGGGCCACATCTTATTTTCTTAGTACTTAGCACAGAAATGAATATATAGATTCTGAAAAATGATTTGATGAGTGAAGGAATTAATGATTTCCCTGACTCTGGCTTAGAAGGTAATTTGTAGATCAGTTAAGTAAACAGCCTACACAATTCTGGATCTCTAATACTCCTGCCAAAGGGCTCCTTAGCTAGCTTGTGTGTATCCCCATGAACTTTGGTTCATTAACTCCCCAGATACAACCAGGACTTGGAGAAGTATAGTTCTTATGAAGTTCTTACTTATATTGTAAAGTTCAACCTTATGGTTTCCAACTTTTGATCCAGACTTTATGTTCCTACTTTTGATGAATGCTTAGCTGAACAATTCAAGTCAGTTGCAAAAATCAGTTCCTTGTCAGTGAAACTACCTAAGTGATTCATGATGACCCAGTATTAGTGAACCAAAGTGAACCAAAGTGAACCAAAATGACCCTGCATTAGAATTTCCTTTGTATGCACTTACTCTCATTTCTTTTCATTTAGTGATTACTTTATATCTATTCACAGTCTGGAACTTATCTATTTATGAAATGTCTTCTTCTTGTCTACAAGTGTTTCTTCTGGATATTATATACATGCACTATAATGTTTTTGCTTTCTTTTCAAAATAGCAGTTTTATATTCTCTACATGAGAGAAATAACTCATATTTTTCACGGTCTAACATCCCCAGCAGAGCCAGATAGCACATTGTTTGTTTTTTTCTTGAATGTTTTTATTGATCTTATTTTCTTTTTTCTTCTTCTTCTTCTTTTTCTTTTTTTTAGTGTTCAGTAATTTATCAGTTGTAATAAAACCCAGTGCTCATCAAAACACCTGCCTTCCTTAACATCTATCACCTAATTACACCATCTCTCCACACTCCTCCCCTCCAGCAACCTTTAGTTTATTTCCTACAGTTAAGAGTCTCTCATTGTTTTTCCCCTTCTCTGATGACTTCCCCGTCAGTTTTCCCTTCCTTCCCCTGTGATCCTCTGTGATGTTTCTTATTGCCTTGGCAAGCAAAGAGAGGCAGTAGGTGTAGGGGTTAAAACTCTGGTTCCGTCTGTTTTGGTGAGAAACCTGACTTCCCCTCTATCTGTGTAAATTTAACTACATCAAATAACTTCTCTATCCCTCCATTTCTAATTCATAAAATGTTTAAAACCCACTACTAGAGCCATACTGTGAGCATTAAGCAATTTAATTCCCATAAAGTGTTTTTAAGAGTAACTTCTCCAAACTAAGCACTCTATAATTGCAAGCTGTTATTTAGTGCCTTGGCTAAAATCCCTTTCTGTCATCTGTCATTTGTATTTCTTTCCGTAATTCTGCAATGTCTAGACTGGTGTTACTACCAGGAACCACAAGATCACAAAATCTTCTAAAATCTCCATGCAGTCTTTCTTTAATCCAACACTAAATTTTCTTGTTGCCTCCAAGTACAGGATGCAGTTTCTTATGAGGAAACCAGGTTTCTAGAGAATTAGAAAGGGTCTTCTTTAATCCAGATTATCTCATCTCATGAATACACCAAGCCAAAGCCTTCCCTTAAAATGTTCCATTGCTGGCACATGGGTGGCTTCGTGGGTTAAGCATCTGCCTTTGGCTCAGGTCTTGATCCCAGGGTCCAGGAATTGAGTCCCAAGTTGGGATCCCTGCTCATTGGGGAGTCTGCTTCTACCTCTCCCTCTGTTTCCCTCCCCACACACTAGTGGTCTCTCTCTCTCTCTCAAATAAATAAATAAAAATCTTTAAAAAAAATGTTCCTTAGAATAAATTATACTAACCTTTCAAGAACATTTACTAGGTGGTAGTTACCAGGGTACTACTATAAGTACTTTACATTGTTAACTAGCTTTATTCTTAAGCAACCATATTAATTAGCAAATATCCCTATCCCCACTTCCTATATAGAGGAGACTTCTGAAGACATCAAGTCAATTGGCTGAAGATGGCTGCTGCTATGAGATGAATATTAGATTTGGACTCAGTTGTCTCTTGACAGAGCTTGAGGTCCCACACACTCCATTTCTGCCCCCTTGTAATTCCTGAAAATTTAGGTTATCATCCCATGAGAATAAGAACATGTCTTTCTCCTTAACTTCCATATACCCAATGATTTTCACAGTACCTGGCACATAGTAGGTTCTCTCTAAATGTTGAGAGAGTGAATCGGGACAACAAACATCAACACCTTTGAATTATTTTATTACATGAAGTAATCCATATGGAGATGTGAGGAGAATTGAATACATTTGGAAATGGGAGAAGATCAGGGAAAAGGATAGAATCTTGAATTTATATATTTTTTAAATATTTTATTTATTTATTTGACAGACAGAAAGAGAGAACTAACACAAGCAGGAGGAGCAGCAGGCAGAGGGAAAGGGAGAAGCAGGTTTCCCACTAAGCTAGGAGCCCAACATGGGGCTCGATCCTAGGACCCCGGGATCATGACCTGAGCTGAAGGCAGATGCTTAACCAACTGAGCCACCCAGGCCCCTCAGAAACTTGAATTGATTGAAATTCTACTGCGGTATTATCCCTGTGCTTGACACTTTTATATTTGCTAAGGTTTAATCCTCGGAAATTCATGGGATAAAGAATAAAACTCCCATTTATACCAAATCAGTCCTTTATTGCCCTTGACTTATTTTTCTCCCTAATAAGAATAAGAGCAGAACACAACTGTGTACTCTTGACTTCAGCCTTAAAACCACAACATGATCAATTGCATCATACCCTGTGTGATTGGATAACAAGAATAACAGAAGCATTAACAAGCTATGTAGCTATCCAAGTTTCACAAACCAATTTAGCAACTAGGATGGGGTGAATGCAGATTTGCCCCAGGGCATTGCTATTTTCAGCATGCAAAAGAGAAAAGTTAGTTATTTAAAGGATTTGTAAAGTTCTGAGCCCCCTTTTAGCTGATACCTGCTCCCTCTACTTTCTCCATTGCCTCTCCAGCCCTGATGGGTCATTCACTCCTATCTGGATCAGAGTTTTTGGAGCCTGGCAAGTAGATGAACCAAAACACCAAAAGTCAATGGCAGATCCCTTTTTTCCCTATTGTTATTATTATTTTTTTAAGTCCTCTAACATTTTCTCCAATGAAAAACCCTTCGTTTAGGAGGTCTGACCATGTTGCATGTTGCACGTATTCAAAAATGCTAGATTAGAAAAAATACTTTCCACTAAAAGGGCTTAATTTAGTATAGTATAATGGCAGGTATAAAAGTAGTAGGAGGCTGAAGTCAGACTACCTACACCATAATTCTTCTTTATTAGCTGAGTGACACCCCATGAGCAATTTTGCTTGCTAAATACACACACACACACACACACACACACCACAGAAACTCTAGGATTCATGCTGTACATAATTGTATATCCATCTGAAGGGAAAATATTTTTAACATTATACAATGAGTATTCTCACTTTATTTTACTTAGTGTTTGAGGATAGAATTTTGTTAGAATATAAGATCCCACCATATGAATTCCAGACTCAGTAGACAGATTTCTATATTTAAATTGATCCCAACTTTTCTTTGTTATTAATAATGTTGTGATGGATAACTTCGTATATGATTCTTTTTGGTTCAGCTTAACAGAGGATATTCATTATTTTAGGGTTCTTAATCTATAATACCATAGTAATTATTAAGGTATGTACTTAAGAAATATTGTGGGGTTTTTTTTGTTGTTGTTGTTGTTTTTTTTTGTTTTTTTTTTTTACATTTTTGTCCTATTTCCTTCTTGTGTATATATTCTGGCCTTATTTAGGGGAGAGATACAAAATCTGGGGGGTTAATTATAAACCAGCAAATTATATAGGGTTAAAAGACAGATCCTTAAAAAAAAAAACTATCTTAAGGGTATTTTGGCAAATCATCTTGATTTTGGATGCCATGTGCTATAGGTTATCTGAAACTAGAGAATAAAAGAAATAGATGAAGTTTGATTAATGTGGGTATTCCTCATAACATTACAAGATATGTTGAAATAAATGACTTCTCGTTTAGCAATTCTAGTATGTTGAAAGTCCCTTTCAATTTTAAATAGATTAGTCTTTAATTGTAGGTCCTCAGTTTAAGATGTTGTTCCCTTATCTGACCTGTGTTTTGAGTACCTTTTGTCTTGTTCCAGACTTGATTATGAGAAGCACTGGCATTATCATATACATTTAGGGACACCCTCAAATTAATTTTAACCACCCATTATAGGTCCATAACAAAATGGTACAACTACCAGTTGCCTACCCTGAGTTAAACCTACTTGATCTTACTCCAGATGTTTCCTGTACTCCATGAAACAGATGTTTGGAGAAGAACACATTTCCTAAAATCATTCTGTGTTTAAAACTTAAGTGCCAAACATACATATTCAGTCAAAATGTAAAAATCAAAGTTCAGTTACTCAGCCCCATTGCCTCCTGCAGATGTAACTCCTCACCAGATGTCAAATGGATTACTGAATATTATGGTGGCTTTTTGAAGGCTCCCTTCCTTTCCTGCTTTTCTTAGACTCTGATAGACTTCCTTTCTCTTCATTTCTGGCAGCTACTTTTAAGCATGTTGAATCAGGCTTTGAGAGGTTAAAAGATGGGTCACCTTTATTTTTCCTTCTGCCTTTCTCCATACCAAATTGCTTGTGGGCCGACCTGAGTGAAGAACAATGAAAGGCCAATGAGCTGGTTGTCTTCTTGCCTTTGCCAAAGTACTATCAACATTCCCAAGCCTGAGAAAACATGACCCTGGCATGAGACACAATGATTTTCCCTTCCGCTTGTCTGGAAACCACAAACCCACACCCATTTCCTCTCCAGGAACAATTATCTCATTTTCAAACCCCATATTGCTTTGGGAAATGGCAAAGCAGATTTTGGAAATGCCAAACGTTTAGGGTTGAGTTTTGGTTGATGGCCAGTGACATCCTCCTTTTTTGCTCCTGCTTTTCTCTCACTCACAATGGCAGCACTTTTTATACCTAAGACCATAAGCTAACTATATCCACTCCACATCTCTTTCATCCCTGTTATATGTACTATTTATAGTTTGCTTTAAAACACTATACTTGAAATTAGTATTTTATCAATATAATGTAACTCAGAGTAATGTCTTCCAATGTGCTATAAACATAGTGTTTGTATCCTCCCAAAAGTCATATGTCAAAATCCTAACCTCCAGTTTGATGGTCTTACAAGTTGGGGCCCTTGTGAGTTGGTTAGATCATGAGGACAGAGTTCAAAAAGTTCCTTTACCCCTTCTACCAGGTGAGTTCAGAGAGAAGACAGCTTCCTATGAACCAGAAAGCAAGCTTTCACCAGGAACTGAATATTGCTGCCATCTTGATCTTGGATCTGCCAGACTCCAGAAATAAATACTTGTTGTTAAACCCAGCCAAATGTATGGCATTTTTGCTATAGTGGCCAGAAAGACCAACCCACACTGCATGGTAAGGTTTCAAGATGTGGGAAAATGACCCATAAAAGTAAGGAAGGTGATGGCATTCCCTTCTAGTTTTAGGTGGTGCTAAGCACATTTTTGTACTTTTAAAATGTTTACTATTTAAATTTATTTATTCTCTTGGTTTCTCTTGCTTTTTTAAAAAAAATCATCTTATATTGTTCTAATGCATTGTTGTGGCAACGGAGAAAATAGGCAGAACCCAAGCAGTTGTTTCAGAAAGGAGCATCTGAAAGTATTAGCTATCAAGTTTCAGAATTTAAAACTTCAGCTTCAACTTCTCCATCATTTCTCTCTTAACTAGGTTAAGATTTAACTTGCAAGAAAATTAACAGCTTGACTGGTTTAAAGGAACATAGATGTACGACATGAGACTCATCAGTGCACTTGGCTGAATGGCTTATTGCATTTATTGAACAAGAAGAACAATATCATAAATACTGTGACTCTACATTAGAGCATCATTTAAAGAGCATAGACTTTCCTCAGGTATTTTTCTATTATTGGTAACATAGGGCTGAGGCAATGAAGGTGGCACTTGACTAGCGTGATCAGTGAAGGTATTCTGGCTGAGTGGGTCTGGTTTCTCAATGGCTATGCCCAGGTTTGATCTTTTTACTGATAAATTTAAATGGGAAGTTTTCGTTGCTTCAATTGGTTTTAATCTTGACCTTATAACCTAAGGTTCTTTGAGCAACTGGTGTGAATCTGGGGACTTTTACTTATCATCCCACTATTTTTCACCATTCATTTAATCCAACTACATTCTATCAATTACTTGAAAGGCTGTTCACACACGGGTTTTCTCATTTTCTGTTTTGTTACAAATACCATTACTTTTATAAGTACCACCCCTCTATTTTTTTTCATTTTTTGTTGTGTTTTGTTTTAAAGATTTTATTTGTCAGAGAGAGAAAGCACAAGCAAGGGGAGCAACAGGCAGAGGGAGAAGCAGGCTCCCTGTTGAGCAAGGAGCCTAATGCAGGACTTGATCCCAGGACCCTGGGATCATGATCAGAGCTGAAGGCAGATGCTTAACTGACTGAGCCACCCACGTGTCCCTCCCCGTTTATTTTCACAGAATCTCTTGCCACACTGAGAAGGTGAAGGAAACAATCCTTTATTTGAAATAGATGAATAGATAATATTTGGAAATATAGTGCTTTGATTTCTACAGACTCATTTCATAGAAGCACTGATATCTGAGTAGGAAGATAATCCATTGGTTATTCCTTCCTACCTGACCCTTATTTGCTAGCTGAGATAAAATGTTATTGTGGTCAATTTAGTTTTAACTTGTTCAGGCAACTGAGTTTCTGATGCTTCCTGTGAGAGAATAATCTCTGTGCTCAGTGCCTCCGTGATTTTCCTGCCAAAGAGTGTTTTCATAATAGGTGTGTGTTGTATATATGGATCACCATTTATAACTTCTTTTTCTCTCTGATAATTACATATCACATGCTTCAGATAATGTGAGATAGTTTGCCCATCCCTTTTCCCAGTGGGTCACGAGGTTTGTATACTTAGCTCTGTTTCTCTATTTGGAAGTCACTTCCTAAATATATTGAAATTGAGCGTGGGTTTATCTCTGATTTAAGGTTTTATTTTTAAGATTTTATTTATTTATTTGACAGACAGAGATCACAAGCAGGCAGAGAGAGAGAGGGGGAAGCAGACTCTCCGCCGAGCAGAGAGCCCGATGTGGGGTTCAATCCCGGGAACCCGAGATCATGACCTGAGTCGAAGGCAGAAGCTTTAACCCACTGAGCCACCCAGGTGCCCCTGATTTAAGGTTGTCTTTCTTTTCTGGGTTCTTGGTGACATTTCTTCAACAAATTACTCTTTCCTTTAGTTGGAATACTCACTACAGACGATAGGCCCTAAGTCTGCCTTGATTTGCTGTGGTAAGTGACCCTCTACCATGTAGATTTTATTTACACTTCACTAAATACACAACTTAGGTTCTTCTACTTTATGGAATTCAATAAGTATGAGGAACACAGTGGTAAGAATTTGGATGTAGAAATGAACAAAAGGGACTATTTGATGAAGATGAATTCTAGATAAATCTTTAAAATCATTTCTCACTGAAGTTATTTTGAGGATTTGTGGAGTCAGATATTTTGACTAAATAAGATTGTCACTTAGATAATAAGTAGTTCAGTTACATCTTACCTGAAGAATAGACTATAAAATCAATGTTTAGAGTGAAAAATTAATTTAAAATTTCCATTGAAAAGATTATCTACAAAGTATGAACACAATTAATGATCAGGAAATGGCCATAAAATTGTTTGTCTTAGGTTTACAAAAACACATTGATCGTTTCTACTGTAAGATAGCTAAATGATGCAGTCAGCGCTCTCAGCTTCCAGGCAGGAGCACAGAGCTGAATTTGTACAAGTTACATGTGCATATTATATTATATAACCACACTTATTTTGTAACCCACATAATAATTCACACACGCAGAAAAATTTAAAGTCAGTACATTGGTGAGTATATTCCCTTATTATGTCAGTGTTATTGAGAGTAATGAATCAGGATGAGTCCTCTGGAGAGTCTCTGCTAACTGCTGCTGGTCACTTTGCATGAGTGGAAAATACGTTCTCGGTTAAGTCACTGAAACTCAGGTGTTATTTGCTACTTCAGCATCCCATGGTATATCCTGACTGATACAATGCTATTCTAAATCTTTTCTTTCTTCTCAAACTTTTAACACTTCCACTCTACCTCCTCAGCTCAGAAGAGGAGCTGCTTCTTATTCACCAAGAAAATAGCACTTCTTTATCCTTCCAACAATTCTACAAATCCACTTTCAGAAGAACTCATATATTCCACATTATTTTCTGTTAAATGGAGGAACTATCATTGTATATATAAAGAACTGTCATTTCATGCCCTCTGACTTATTCTATACCTTGTCATCTTTAAATTATCCCTTCTTCCTCTATCATCATCAAATTCGCTTCTCTGATACTACTCCCATCAGTATGTACATGTACTATAATATTGTCTATTTTTAAAGCCCTCCCCAGACCAGCTGCTTCTCTCGGTATACCTTCATGTTTTATTTTCTACAGACACTTCAAATAAAATATCATTTTTCTGTGCTGGCTTCCTTCCCTTTTTTACATCCAATTCTCTTTTTGATTCCTTAATTCCCACCAGTCTATAAAAATCAACAAAGTTTCCAATTACTGCCATCTTGCCAAATCCAGTGGTCAATTCTCATTCCTTTTTTGAATCAATCTCTCACACCAACATAACACATCGCTGATAAAGCTTTCCATTCTGAATTCCTCTTTCATTAGCTGTGAAATATTCTTCTCTCTTGAGAAAATGTCATTTCTAACTTGCTGGCTGCTTCTCTTTTTCTTGATTTCTAAATATTAAAATGCCCCGAAGGAAAACAATGTATAGCACATAGTAGGTGTTTAACAATTTGGGGGAGCATAAATGAATGAAGGAGTTTTGTTATTAGTCTACCACCATTCACATGAATTAGGAAATTTTATTATGTTATCAATTGTCAGTAAGTGTATCAGTGTGTATTTTACATATTGAAGGAAGGTGTCATACATACCTTTAAATTACAGCATCTTTAAAGTGTCAACTATATTATCAGAAAGTACTTATTGATTACTTATTGATCTCCCTCAGCACATGTTAAGCCCTTTACTGTCACATTTTTTTCATATATCTGTGCCTCTTAGGTAGTAAGAGGCCTGGATGAATAAATTAGTGGATGAATGAATAATTATGATCCAGCTGATTTGTGTTGAGTTTTAAAATAACCAAATACCATGTGTCATTTTCACATCAACTGTTTTTGAGCCATAACTTCTAAATGCATTGTTTGAGTGATTTAAACCTAAGTATAAAAACTACAAATATTTTTTTGATATTCAGTTTTATCTGACACATTTTAGGTTATTTGTCTAGCCAGAATCTTTTTAAACTCTCAATTATTGCAAGTTACTAGTTATCTAATACCTGATTCATCTAAACCTATAATATGTATGCTTTCTTTCCTATCAGCCAAGTAACTTTGGAAAAAATGTTGACCAGAGAAGTGTCAAGGGCAACTTGTCTTGAGTACTCTTAGAAATCTACTTTTGTGTTGAAAATGAGGTATGAATCAACCCCTATTGGCCAATTTAGGATAAATAATCCACATGGAACTTTGGAGCCATTTATACCATATTCACTTTTAGATCCACAACCTTAAATTAAACATGTTCCTAATTAAGACCTCTTCCATTTATATTTTTTAAGGTTTTATTTATTTATGGGGAGGGAGTCAGAGGGAGAGGGAGAGAGAAAATCTTACACATAGGGCTTTGACATATGAATTGGAGGGGGGCACATTTCGGTCCACAGCATCCTCTCTCACAAAAAGTATACACAAAGGTTGTTTTTCTCCTTTGTTTTAGTGAAAGAGAGCTGCTGGATAGTGAGATTCTCAGGTATAGTGTGATTAGAAGACTCCCTGATGTGTGCAGAGCCACAGCGGGGTGGGGGGGTGCTTGATCTCATGAAGCTGATATCATGTCTTGAGTGGAAACCGAGTTAGAGGCTTAACCGACTGTGCACTCAGGCATCCCACCATTGTTATTTTTGTATGCAGTGTTCTTATACAATGGTTCACTCATTATGACAGGAAAAATTATGATTGCATGTTATAAAATATTGACTACCAGTGTGGAGAATAACCTAAATAGTCATGAACTCATAACAAAACAGTGTCCTCTGTTAGCAAGGCTGCTAGCATGAGCAACTAGTAATGCCTGCCACACCTTTCCTTTTTTCTCCTTCTTACTGATGCTTTCTTTTCTTTCTTTTCATTTAGTAGCCCAGTCATGTCAGTAAGATTCCAGGTTCTTCTCACTCTTTTGCTCAGTTATTATGATCATATTGCCTCTTTTTCTTCATCCAAGTCTCTGCACAAGGCTGTAAGAGCAGCTCTAGGAAACAGGTTTTGGGCTAATTTCAATAAAAGAATGAGAAGGTAGCAGCAAAACACCTTCAATGTTATCATAGGAAACTACACTCTCTCCTATTATATTTCTGTACTTATCTCCTTGGTCATAACTAGCTCATACAGCCTCCTCTATCTTCAAGGGACCCAGGACATATCGGGGAAAGGGGATTGGAATTGTTTTGATTGCACTTTCATTTTTGGGCTATCCACTACAGGTGGGAAAAAAAGGGGAAAAAAAAAAAAACCAACCCTACAATCCCAAACAACCAGGGACTCTGTTAGCAAGGCTGCTAGCATGAGCAACTAGTAATGCCTGCCACACCTTTCCTTTTTTCTCCTT
>NW_019154105.1:54169527-54283233 GCF_002288905.1 Enhydra lutris kenyoni
ACTGATGCTTTCTTTTCTTTCTTTTTTTAATTTAAATTCAATTAGCCAGGGATGCCTGGGTGACACGGTCAGTTTAAGTGTCTGCCTTCAGCTCAGGTCATGATTCCAGGATCCTGGGATAGAGTCCCACATTGGGTTCCCTGCTCAGCGGAAGCCTGCTTCTCCCTCTGCCCACTGCTCCCCCTGCCTGTGCTCTCTCTCTTTCTCTCTCAAGTGAGTAAATAAAATCTTTAAAAATAATAAATAAATAAATAATAAATTCGATTAGCCAAAGTGTTGTACATCACTAGTTTTCAATATAATGTTCAATGATTCATTAGATTTGTATATCACTAGTGCTCATCATATCACATGCCTTCTTTAATGCCCAGTTACCCCATCCCCACCATCTCCCTTTCTGCAACCCTTAGTTTGTTTCCCAGAGTTAAGAGCTTCGTATGGTTTGTCTCCTTCTCTGTTTTCTTTCCATTCAGTTTCCCCCTGCCCCTATTGTACTCTGCACTATTCTTTAACGTTCCACATATGAGTGAAACCATATAATTGTGTTTCTCTGATTGACTTATTTCACTTAGTATAATACCTACCAATACTTTCTTCATTGAGACAGTCACAGGACTCACACTGGAATCACTGCAGAAACACATTCTATTTACATTCAGAACACCAGTTTCTCCTGCACCAATCAATCCCCCCTTATTATCATCATACTTGCCTCTTTATTTTGCACCTATCAACAGTCCTACTGTTATGGTGCACATATACATCTCTTGCATCTTAATTTAGTTTTATCCTTCCTCAGCATCTGGCATATTAAGGATGATCGGCAAATATTTCTACAAGAAATGAATGAAGAGTTGCCCAGTTGTCAGACACCATTCTAAAATGCAAAGTTTACCATAGCCCTTACATATTCAAATCCACCAGGACCTCCCTTTTCTCTGTTGTGAGAAAGACAAATGTCTTGACCTGTCTTTCAGGGCATCTAGAACACAGATATATTTCCTTTCGTTTCTTGTTACCCTTCTATGCACCTCCTGAGATTTAGCCTCATTAGTTTTCCCATAGTCCTGTATAAACGATCCTATTTAATATTTCATATGTGAAAATGATTTATATATTATAAAATGATATTAAAGAGGAGTGGTTATTTTGAGCACCTTCACCTCCATGTGCATACTTCTGCATCTATCATATGAAAAGTCTTTTCTTCTTTTTTTCCCCCAAGATCTTTGCCTTTTGACCCTCCTACTGCTGACGCCATCTGTGACCACCCACCTCCTCACAGCACTCCTCTGCACATAGTAGAGGCTAATATTTTTAACATCTGGAACTCTCGATCCAAGATTTTTTTTTTTTTTTTTGTCTTAGGGGGAATTCCAACTGTGTACAAGCAACCGGCAACTGGCAGTAGTAAACAGTTAATACTTCTTGGGGGTAACCCATAGCTAACAACAGATGAAGATTTTGTGAATAAGGATTGGATCTCAACGTCCTTGTCCTTCATTTAGGTAACTGTGAGGCATGCTATACATGGTCTGCCACAATACCCATTAGGATTAATCCCCAGCTGTCCACAGTAGGAAATTCTTATTCTGCCACATACAGATTGGTCTATCACTTTTTTTTTTTTTAACTTTACCTGACTCTCTTCTTTCGCCTATCTCACTTTCCCACTTTTCTAAAAGCCTGCTGAAGTTAACTCCTTGTCTCAGTGTCTGCTTCCAAGGAACCCAGACAAATCTGCCAGACTAACCCCCACTAATACCCAGACTAACACACCTCCCTTCAGTTACCTCATTCTTGTCACTTTCACTGATACTCAGACCAGTATTCATTTCTTCTTCTACTCATTGTTGATGGTCACTTATTTTGTTTTTTCCTTCCAAATATTTTAGCAACTGATTACATTATTATATAAGATTATCAAATGTTGCTTATATCACTGTTTATTATCAATAAGATACCAAGCTTCCCAAGGGTAGTTTCTGTGTCTTATGGAACTTCTCTGTAACCACACACTATGTGTCATATACCTGACCACCATAGAAGCATATCACAAGTGCTCTCTGGTTAATTGCCTATTCCAAGTTCATGAGATACCATGTGTTTTTGGTAATTCAAAGAAAGCTGGAAACCCGGGCTTTCATATGAAACTTTTTTTCTGATACTGTAGTTCACTGATTTTTTTTACATTATACCTGAATCTGAATGCTAAGTTTGGCAACTAATTATTGGCTGATGATCTTAGACATGTCACTTAACTACTCTAAGTTGTGGTTTCTGAAGTGGATACGTGGAGCTAATTACGTTGATCTCATAGAACGATCTTACCATCAGAAGATATAGTAAAAATATCGTATATTAAAAATCAAAAAGGATAAATGTGGTAGTTGATGAGAAGATAGACCACAGCAATGTTAGACTTGGTGCAAACCAAGTAGTCAGTATGATCAGCAGTAGTATAGAGATATGCTATCAATGATGTCATTGAGACTATCCCACCAAGAGTGGAGTCTTTCACATGTAAAACTTCTTTTTAAGGTTGATAATCAAGGAAGAACTGTTATCCTGAGAGGAGTTTCAGAGGGCAGTGCAGTAAAGCAGTTTCGTTAAGAGGAACAGAGGACAGAAGAAACAGAGCAAGAATAGCCACAGTGGGAAAGAAGAGATTATAATGAAAGTAACAAGATCGTAATGTGCTATGATCAACTTCTGGGCAGCAAAACCTGCATCTGAAAGTCCCCCTAGCTAACAGGGAAGTCTAGTGATATGAAGACAAAAAACAGAAAAAAGGAATAGAACCATCATTGAGGCCAAGACTCTCCTTCCAACCACCTGTCTCTGGAGTGAGGAGAAATGGGTACATAAACAACACCACACATTTTAAAGATGTGTGAATTATATGCATTCTGCATGAACTTTTGCAAAAAAATTTATCTCCCAGGATATTTTGCTTCTTATCTCTTTTGCTTTATATTTTTACTTTTTTTATGTCACAAATACTTATGATAAACATTTCATTATTCAGAATTTACTGCCTCAAAGGAACCTCTGATCATTTTGTTAGCTCTCAACTAACACTTTAAGGTCACCGTTAAGAGAGTTTCTATTGTCACCTAGGGAAACAGACTTAGGCTTCCTTTGGAAAATCTGAGGGGACCATCTCTTTTACTACTTTTCTATAATTATTATGAGAAATCCCTAGTGTCTCATTGATGCTAACTGAAAAATTATGGTATGCCAAATATGGAAATGTGGTAAGTATATTCTGATGATGCTGGCACACATTGATCAATGAATATCAGTTCCAACTAACTTGCTATTTGAAATCAATAGAAAATTTAATGAGCATTTATGGTTAAAATCCTTTTCTAAAAATAGTTATCTTGAAAACCACCTTCCAACTGAGCACTATTTGTGATTTATCACAATGCTTTCTGTTAATTTGTTGTTCAGACAAATTTATTTGTGTAATTCTCTACAAAGGGACATCTGCTTTCTCTGTATTCTGTTGGAGCTAAATTCTGATGACCTTCAGGGCCAGTAAGTTGCTGATATATGGTGGCTGAGATGGGAGTGGACTTTAATTGCAAGTCTAGAGGAGGACTGTTGGATTACATTAGTGAATATATTAGTATTTTATGGAAATGCAAGAGTATCCAAATGACTTAGTTCACAGAATAACAAAAACAAATCTTTTGTTTGAAAATCACCCTGGTCATTTATGTTAATAGGATCAGTTGACTCTCAAGCTCTCTGAAACAAGCTATAATAAAACATTTTGCAAAAGACCCATGAGTACAGTGTAATGTTAATTTACAATTCAACTCTGATATATCAAAAGAGGAGAAATACATCTTTCAAGTGAAGGACCCCTGAACTATTTAACATTGATTCTTTCCCTTACCCAGTCAAATATTTATTATGCCTGGTTATTTACTAGATGCACTGTAAGATATGTAGAAGGGAATGAGACACAGAATCTGGCTTCAAAATACTCAGAACCTATTATTTTAGGAGGCAAAAATACATAATAATTGTAATACTGTGTGATAAGTGCATTGCAAGAAATAACAGGAACAATCAACTCTGTGTTTTGGAGATATAGATTGAAGCCAAGGTAACACTTGGGCTGTGTCCTAAAGGGTGATTAGCAGTTCTGTAGGTCAAAAAATGACATAAAGGACAAATCAGACAGAAGATACAGAAAGTATGGGCAAGAGCAGTGCTTAGAAACTAATAAAAAGAACTAGATAGTATTTTAAGATTTGTGGGCCCTACAGCATTGCACTCTTCTACTATAGCACGAAGGCAACTACAGATAATTCAGATGAGTGTGGTTGTGTTCACTAAGATTGTATGTGAAAAAAACAGACAACGGGCTGGATAGGGCTCACAGTGTAGTTTGCTAATCACTGTAATAGTGAATTCTTTCCCAAAAAATACTTAACAGTTCTTTCAGTAGTCTCAAACTTTTAATGTCAAACTATACTACAGAAAACTTAACCAAATCTCCCAAGGCTGTAGCAATTAGTACCTGGCCCATCCAGGAACCCACTTATTAATCCCATCAAAGTTCCTGCCATCTCCAGGGCAGTACATATGTCCATATTCAGCGCCTCACAGTTCCCTTAAAATCTTGGAAATCTCACAACTCTCAGAGGGTCGTAACTCCCACTTAGTCACGAGGCATCCTGTCTCCCTTAGTTCCATCTCAGACACTCCAGTTTAATTAAGTGATGACTAGAGATTTTGGGAACCAAAAGTCTTTGAGGGTTTGTCTTCCTAGGCCAGTGATTCCTGTTCATCCTCAGACAGCATCCCCTTTCTTGTCCTTGGGCCAGATTTCTCTTCTCCTTATTCTTGGAATGCCTAAAGAATACCTGCCCTCAGGAATCAGCTGAAAATCTTCTTTATCAGAAAGGTTATCCTTTACCCCAGTTAAATTTAGGTCTCCTGGGTTTTCCTTTCTCCTAACATATTATGCATTCTCTTTGTAATAATAATCTACCTAATTTTATTAGCATATTTGTATTTATTGGTTCACAGTCTTTCTTTTGCTCTTTTTTAACTCAATGAGAAACCAGACCTCTTCCATTTTATTCCAAGTCATCAACACAATGAATTTACAAGCACTTTAGTAGTATCTGAGGTGCTGACTTGAAGAAGAAAATATGATTTTTTTTTAGTTCTAACTTTTTAATAATTAAAGCCCAGTCAATGTAGGCTATCTGAATAGAAGAGTAGAAGATATAAAAAGAAAGATGACTAGGGACAGAACATCAAAATCCCACTGTATTAGAGAAGAAAATGAGTATGAAATGTCACAGAAGCAAGACCAAGAACAGAAGAGAATATCAGCTAAGAAAAGAAAATATTTTAAGCAAAAGTAAGCAAGTGACACAGCCAAAAGCCTCAGAAAAGTCAAGTCAATGTGGACAATCATTTGTCTTATATGTCAATACATAGATATATGTGTATTTTTTTAATTAGAAAAGAAGAAACAGTTACCCCTCTAAAGTGAATTGATGAAAGCATTAATAATTTGCATATACATGTGGAATGAGTCTGTTTCCATGGTTACCTTCTTTTGAGGGCATTACTATGACCTCATATTGACCATAATACTAAAGAGATGTGCCTCCCAAAAAGTTTCTTTTTTCCATTTTTTATATGTTATATCTTTGTGAAATGAGATTTCTTATTCAAAATGTCAATTCCTCTTTATAGGCACAGAAGTTCATTATTTCTTTCAAAAACTTACATTCAGCGGTGCCTGGGTGGCTCAGTAGGCTAAGCACCTGACTCTTGATTTCACGTAAGGTCATGATCGCAGGGTCGTGAGCAAGAGCCCTCAATCAACTCCATGGTGGGTGTGGAGTCTGCTTAGGATTCTCTCTCTCCATCTTCTTCTGTCCCTCCCCCTTTCTCTCCCTCTCTTTCTGAAGAAAAAAACAAAAACAAAAACAAAACACCTTATATGTAGTGCTAATTATGTCCAAGCCATGTAGCCCTTCATTTACTAAGGATATAAGAAATTCACAAAAAGATGTGGTCGCTGTCCTTATGGCACATACTCTAGTGCATTAGGGATGGACACAAAACAACTGCAAAATGGACTCTTTACCTTCAGTTACAGTAAATGCTATGAAAGAGAGATGTAACACATGGAAGTGTTGAACAGGAAGATTGAAACTTGGGGAAATGAAAAACAGGAGTGTTCCAGGTAACATGGGTGAGAATAAGATCAAAAATACACTATGCTATGAAATTAAACTAATCTGGCAGGCAGGGGCCGATTCACACATGATAGATGGTGACCTTGTAAAAAGATCAATCTGTGTCCTGTATTCAGAAATGGTTAAGCTATTAAGAATGGAAGCAGGGAGGTCACCTGGGTGGCTCAGTGGATTAAGCCTCTGCCTTTGGCTCATGTCATGATCTCAGGGTCCTGGGATTGAGCCCCACATCAGGCTCTCTGCGGAGCAGAGAGCCTGATTCCTCCTCTCTCTCTGCCTGCCTCTCTGCCTACTTGTGATCTCTCTCTGTCAAATAAATAAATAAAATCTTTTAAAACAATAATGGAAGCAGGGAGAACCACCTGGATGCTAGGTGAAAAACAATGCGGCTGGTGTTTGTGAAGATGGATGGATATGGGTAGATTACCATGTATTAGAAGGGAAAATTAAAGGGCTTGGTATTGTTTTAGGATCAATGACATAATACCTAGATTCAGTGATTGTTGTGGCACAGAGTAAGTCCTTGATAAAGGTTAACAAAATTGTAATTATTGTAATCAATGCAGGATCCTGAAGCATATTGACCTACTGAATATGAAATAGTTTCTGGAATTTGTTGTCAGGTGAATAATCGTCTCCTGATACCAGGAGAATTGACCCATTAGCTGGTTTCTGGGCATCCTTCAAACCAATTTTGAATGACAATCTTTGCAGGGTCACCCTTTTCCCTGCCAGACTTGCCCTCTGTCTCTGCATTGGTGTAACCCTTCACAGATGGAACAGAGGCCGCTATTCTATGCTGACCCACAAATAAAATGTAGGAGGCAGTTCCTGGGCTCAGCTATGCCTGTTGCCAAGAGCCCTGTGACTCTGTCTTTAATATCTATTTTTACTGGAAACTTCCTCGTTAATCCTTTTGACATGTAGTCCTGAAATCTCATCGAGGGTCGGATTTTGTTCTGGCTACACCATTGGTAAGTTAACTAATGAACATGCTCCAAACAATGATATATTGACAGCATAGCTCTGAAAAAATAATTAAAAACAGCCACAATAGAATTTAAATTAACTGTTGAATTTAACATTTTTAATAATGACTCTTGTCCATGTGAAGAGGAAAGTTTTGGCAATTCAACAATTTCTTTATATATCTTGCAGTTTTAAATCAAGCTGTGCTTGTGAGAAATCAGGAAAAAATATACAGTGGGAAAAAGTCTCTTCAATACATGGTGCAGGGAAAACTGGACAGCTATGTGTAGAAGAATGAAACTCGACCATTCTCTTATACCATACACAAAGATAAACTCAAAATGGATAAAAGACCTCAATGTGAGGCAGGAATCTATCAAAAACCTAGAGGAGAACATAAGCAGTAATCTCGTCGACATCTGCTATAGCAACTTCTTTCAAGATACATCTCCAAAAGCAAAGGAAAGAAGTCCAAGTGAAGGTTTAAAGTGAGTGCTTACCTATTAAGGCCCTGATTTGTTTGGTGGAGATAATATTGTTGGATGGTCAGAGAAAGTCTGGATTGACTGAAGGTCAGGAGAAACCAAAAGTCTTCAGTGGATGGTTTCTGAGCTTATAGCATTTAGGCTGAATTTACCTGATTTAAATCTATCATATAAATCCTGGGAAACAGGGTTATAGACCTTAAAATACCACACACAATCATTTTAACAATTCATACTTTTCAAATTCCAGAGTGGTATTAGAGAATGAATTTTTTATCTTTTACCACTACATTTGCTTTTTTTTTCAGTGTCCCAAAATTAATTGTTTATGCACCACACCCAGTGCTTCATGCAATACGTGCCCTCCATGATACCCGCCACCAGGCTCACCCAACTCCCTACCCCCCGCCCCTCCAAAACCCTCAGTTTGTTTCTCAGAGTCTACAATCTCTCATGGTTTGTCTCCCCCACAGATTTCCTTTTTTAATGAGATCTCATTTTATCATTGTCAATAGTTAGAACATTATGTGTTCAGAACAAGTCAATCTCCTAACGCCAAATATACCAAGAGTTGTTCACTGAATGTGATCAAATAGTTGGGGGATGAGCATTCCTTCCATGAACAGTTCTTTAATGAAGTCAATGTAACTCAAGTGGGCAAAATCTTAAATCTTAAATTAATGCAACTGAATGGAATAAAACTACTAAATTAATATGGCATATGTTCTCTCATTCAAAAAAAAATTATTGCGCTTCCTCAATGTTCCAAGAACTATTCTAGACATAACAGATGCAGCAGTAAATAAAACAGTAAAAAATCTCTATCCTTTGGATCTTGCTTTCTAGTGATGGGAGACAGACAACAAACTAAAAATATGTGTGTGTATATATATATATATAGATATAGATATAGAGAGAGAGTTGTCAGGGAAGGCCTCACTGAGAAGGTTACATATGAACAAATATTAGAAGAAGGATCAAGTCATGGATATATAAATCCCCAAGGGATACAGAAAGAGAAAATTGCCAACATTAAAACTTTGAGGAATAGCTCGAAGGTCAATGTAGCTCAAGCACAGTGGAATAGTGGGAAGTTAGAAGATGAGATCAGAGAAGTAACTATAATTTTTATTATGTAGTTAGTTATTTGAAGACCACACTATAAGAATATACCTTTAAATTGTAAATGAAATGGAAGCTTCGGTAGATTAAGAATGGTCACAAAATCTTTTTTGTGGCTTCCATGGAGAGGTAGGGTGCATGCTCTTTCTTCTGAACTTGGGTGGGGTTTGTAACTGCTTTGGCTAACAGAACACACCAGAAGTGGGTCTATGCCAGTTTCTGGGCCCAGGTCTTTACAGACTGGAAGTCTCCACTTCCTGTTATTTGGAATATTCAGTCTAGGAAGACATCAAACCCCAACCCAAATGGAGAGACCATGATAGGCAATATGATCGATGACAGCTAACTGAGCTCCCACTCAACTGGCAGCATCTACTGCCAGCCATATGGATGAGTAATTCAGAATATCCAACCCAGTCAAGCCTTCAAGTGACTTTAGCCCCATTCACAAACTATTAGCAGCCAGCATTTGCATCAAAGGTCCCAGCCAGAGCCACTTGTCTGAGACTAGTCAACACACAGATTCACAAGAGATAATAAAAAAAAAATGTTTTTAAACCATTACACTTTAATGTAATTTGTTATGCAGTAATAGTCATCACAGTATTTATTATAGGTTTATAATTGAAGTCAGGATCTGACTTAAATTTTAAGAGGGTCACTCTTGTATTAAAAGTATATGGCACAGAGGTAAAACTAGATGGACTAGTTAGGAGGCTGGTAAAATAATCCTTACATGAGAATAGAGAACTTGGATCAGGAGAGTTAAATATGAAAGTAAAAAGGAGTCAGCTTCTGGATATATTTTTAAGGTAGAGATAATGCATTTTGTTAATGGATTAATTGTGGGATGTAAGATAAATAGAGGAGCCAAGAATGGTTCCAAGATTTTTGCTCAATTAACTGCAGGTCTGGCACCTAACAGAAGTGGTAGAAATTAAGACTTTGGTTTGGAGGATGTTAACTTTGAGATGCCAATTAGACATGTATGTAGAAATATCAAGCATGCAGTTAGTTCTCTGTTTGAGTCTGGAGTTAGGTGAGAATGCCATGCCAGAGACAAACATTTGACTGCTCACTTTTGCAGCACATATACTAAAATCAGAATGATATGGAGAAGATTTTTTTTCTTCAATATTTTATGTATTTACTTGAGAAAAAGAAAGAGCGAGAACGTGGGCAGGGTAGGGGGAGCAGAGGAAAAGGGAAAAGCAGATGATGTTGAGCACAGAGGTGGGGCTTGATCCTGTGACCTAAGCAGAAAACAGGAGTCAGATGCTTAACTAACTGAGACACTCAGGTGCCCCGAGAAACATAAATAAATAATGGAAGAAGCCAAAGAATTATGTCCTGGGAAATTCCTACTTTAAGTGTTGGAGAGAAGACAACAAACCAGAAAAGAAGGTTGCGGAAGAAAGACCAATGAGATCCAAGTGTTGTAAGGAGAGTTAGGACACAGGAAGAAAAGGAATAAAGATGAAGGAGAGGTGACTCTCGAATGATGCTGACAGGTCAAGTCAGAGGAGGACTAAATTAATCACTGCACTTAACAATATGATGGTCATGGTGACCTCTACAAAGTAGCTTTAGTGGAGTGGTAGAGGCAAAAACCTCTTAGGACTGGGTTCAAAGGAAAATGGAGAAGAGGAGTTAGAGATGCAAGCACAGTGAGTTCTTTCAAGGTTTGTTGTTATAGGGCAAAGAGAAAGAGGGAGTGCAGCTGGATAAGTAAGGTTAAGAGAAGTAGAGGGGCACCTGGTTAGTCAGTTAGGCATCTGGTTTAGTCTCAGGTCATCCCAGGGTCCTGTGTTCAAGCCCCATGTCAGGCATCTGCTTCTCCCTCTCCCTCTGCTCCTCCCTGCCCACTTGTACTCTCTGTCTCTTAAATAAATCTTTTTTTTTTTTTTTTTTAAGAGAGAGAAGTAGAGAATTTTTTTGTTCTGTTTTGTTTTATTTTTTTAAGACGGGAAAGTAACAGCATGTCTGTATGCTGATAGGAATGATCCAATAGAGAGAGAGAAAAAATGTTGCAGGATTGAGGGGGGATTGCTAGAGCAATGTCTTTGAGGGGAAATTTTACCAGTGGTATTAGAAGAGATAGTAAAATATGTTGAACTGATACTATTACATGAGCAGATGTAATGGTAAGACTATTTTTGTTGTTCAAGTGAAATAGGACACAAGGTCATCAGCAGAAAGTAAGATTGGGACCCAATATGTGGGATGATCGAGGAGACAAGAGAAAGTATGACATAATTTTCTTGGAGGGAGAAAAGCTAATTAGATCAGGAAAATGTGTTCTGACCACTGGGCAGCATTAGGGGCCCACTTGATGTTAGTAATCATTAATTTAAAATGAGACCAGCCAACATAGTCTCTAGTCTCCAACCATGTTTAGCTGTGTGGGTGAAGATGTAAGGTAAAATTAAACCAGAGCTAGCATTGTAAATTGAGTAGAATAAAAAAACAAAAAGCAAAAGGGGGGGAAAGTTGGACTGTGTGAAGTGATTGATTACGATGATTGTTTATGAAACTGAAGCTGGGATTTTACTATTATTGTGTCATAGCATTAAAAACACACACACATAACTTTTCATTATGGTAATAGAGCCGGAAATCTGGGTTCTACTAAGACATCTCTTTGCTGGACCATCTTAATTCAACAAAACTCTCAAATTAATTTAATCAACATTTACCAAGTACCTGGTCTGTGGATGATAAAAGATTATGGGCAGAGAGCTTCTGAGAACCATTTTGATGCAAAAGCAGGAAAGTTTGATTTTTGACACTGGTTACAAAGACATTATCCTACTCTGGGAATTCTTTAGTACTCATTAGAGAGACATTTTCATGACTAGGATTTAGCATCCACTTAGCATTCATAGTGAGCTGAGACCTTTATGGAAAATATAAACAACATTCTCCCTGCTTTTATGGAGCTTTACAGGCTACCCTGAGCCTTTGTCAAGTACCTAATAAAGGGGAGAAGAACTTGTTCTAAATTGCTATTGTAACAATGCGAGAATGGGGATTTTGTTACTGCGAAGTTTAAGAAGTACTTTGCAAATAAATTCAAATCAAACCAACAAGTTCATTTCTTCAATTATCTTGCTTCAATAAAGGTTACTTCCTCTTGAAACATATGCTTTACCGGAATCCCCATAATGCTAATGACTCCCTCATTCATCATTCCTAATTCCTTATCAGAGGCATATTGCATTTTCTTCTTATAAATCTTTATTCTGACCAAAGAGTCAATTAAAGAGAGATTAATCTTTTTTTCCAGGTAGGAAAACTTCTTATTCTTCAATTCAAATTGTAATTGCAGTTTTACTTTCAAAACCAGTAGTAGATGATAGAAAAAAAATTATATAACCTACATAACACCATTACCAACAGAGTCATTTTGTAGTGCCATTTACATTTACCTTAGTAACACTGCCCCAAATAACTCATATATTCTCTTTCTCTGTCTATGTAATTGGAATCTCAGTCAGAGATTTTTCAAAAGATTTATATTCATTGAATAAATAGTGGTCAAATACTCTTGCTGAACTTATGTCTTTCTTCTCTGAATTTGGCTCTCTGCTTTATATTGTATTTTTAAATATTTTGCTTGTGATCTTTCCTAAATTGCATTGTGCCAGTCCTCAGACTTCAGTATTCTTTTGAAGACCTATTTTGTCTTGTATAGATATAAATATAACTTGAAAGCAACGTTAAAGCCTGTTTCCTCCTACAGGCTTTGAAACAAAAATTTGAAAGTGTGTCTTATAACATCTGGCTGATGAGCTTCCTCCTCTGGTTATGCTAACACAGATCCTGCAAACTGAATCTCCAGTATTAAATGAAAGAACCCAAATTCTGTTGTCAAGCACGTTCTCTCCGTTGATCTTCAAAATAGGTTTTCTTGAAGTGTTTTCATTTGGATCTGAAAGGAACCTTGGAAGAAACCTTAGAGATTTTGAGTTCAACCTCCTAATTTTTCAAATGAGCTAAGAAATTTGAGATTTGCCCAGGTTTATAAAGCTAATTCAGGAACCAACAAGCCCTAATCCATTTCTTGATCTTTGCTTCCATGTTCTTTCTGGTACACTGCACCAGAATGAATAAATAACTATACCACTCATGCCTGTGCATTTTATAACTCAAATTACACTGATGGAGTTTAAGAGTGTACTGATAGCTGGGCTTTTGGATACTTCTAATTTATGTGACCATGGCTTAATTTTAGGAACATCTATAATGAATGTCAGCTAGATGTCCCCTGATAATCAAAAATGTCTGGTATGCCAGTTGGCTGGGACCAGTCGTAGAGAAGGTGGCAGTTAGGAAATATTTAGAAGAGAGATTAGGAAGCTGCCCAGAGTCAGAGAAAGCCAAGAGTGTACAAGTTCTAAAAATTATGGGTCAGAATTACACAGGGGTTCTTAGCTGCAGAATAACCAGCATTCATATTAACCTCCAAGTCAATCTGTTTGCAGAGATTTATAATAAGGGAATGTTGTTTCAACCTCCATGGCCACACCCTGGAGATGCAAGACACTACTTGCAGTGGCACACTCACAGTGGCACAAAACTTTTGATGTTGGATATTAGCAGGTCGTATAGGAGCAGTGGTGCCTTAGTCATGGGCTGTCTTGTCCATGGCAATGATATTTTTCAAAGAAGGGAACTGAAATAGAATAGAAAAGTGTGAACTCAATAATTACAAGGACTCTAAGAGCATAAGAACTGTCTCTGTAAGAAACTCAAACATAGAAGAAAGCTCAGATTTTTTGACTTGTGGGAAGCCTGAGTCAGATAAATTTAGGTATTATAAATCCCCAGACTGGTACATCCTATAAGAATATGAATTATCCATCTCATGGCTTGGAACACTTAACTTGGGGTACAGGTTGATGAATGATAGCTGGAATTTGAAAGATCTCTGAAGGGAATCAGGCAAGTGTCAGCAGGGTAGAGATCCTTATCTACCTGGGGAATGAAGTACAGAATTAAAAGAGGTCCATTACTTTGCTGAGTTTCTATCTAGAGGCCTGATGTTTGAAAAATGTGTCCATGCTTCCCATGGAGGGGTTCTGATATGAGTGATATAAAATTGAGATACATTTTTTTAATGCAATGAGTTTTCTAACAATGATGCTCTTTCTTTCTTAACATAAATCATGCTTATCTGAATCCAAAAGCACAGCTGAGAAAAGATTGGAAGATCCTGATATGTAGAACAACAAAATCAATATAATTTTGGTGTGCAATGATAAGCATGTTAACATTTTTCTAGTTTATACGTATGTATTCACTCACTGATAAATTTATATATCAATTTCTTTCATTTTTGATAAATGCATTTTAAACATTAAGTACCTGTACATATGAAGAACTCTCCCTTCACATAAATAAACCTACTTGCTTACTATGTTAAGTTGCTACAATCTTCATTTATATGTCTCAAAGTAATGCTAATAATGCTAAAGTTAAAATATTAAGATAGCCACAGACAATATGGCAATGATGATAATCATAATCACAGGTGATGATTATTAGGACTCAGTATGTATGAGGCAATGTATATCTCATACCATCTGATAATTAAAACATTATGAGTTAAAGTGCATTCCTTTTTCTGAAAAGAAAAAAAAAATCTATTTATTTATTTGAGGCAGAGAGAGAGTGTGCATGCATGCATAAGTTGCAGGGATGGGCAGAGGGAAAGAGAGAATCTCAAGCAGACACCTGCTGAGCATGGAGCCACATGTAAGTTTCCATCAGTTTCATGGCCCTGAGATCCTGACCTGAGCTAAAACCAAGAGTTGGTTGCTCAACTGACTGAGCCTCCCAGGTGCCCAATGTTAAAGTGTATTCTTATTTCCATTGTACAGAAGTACAATTAATTAAAAAGCTTGCCCAAAGTTACACATTGAATAGGATTCAAATCCAGGTTCAAAGTCTGATTTTAACTCAACCTGTATGTGTAAAGATACGTTAGAACAAATAAGTTAACTCTAACTTGATGAGAGGACACTACAAAGAAATTCAGAAGATTAGAAGCTATTTCAGGAGGAAGAATGTCTTCAGGGATAGCTTATAAGAAGAAATGTCTTTTTCAAGGAAGAATTCATTCAGATTTTCTGTGGTAAGGTAACTAGTTATTTTGACTATAGAAGAATCTCATTAGTGTTCTCCTGTCTTTATGAGTATTAGGAGATCAATGAATAGTGATATGTATTATGTTGATAACCATAACAGATAAGCTCTCAAGAATAGATAACTTCATTCAAAACCTAACGTACCAGTTAGTTACACAAGTAACTAAAAATACTCAAAATAGCAATTGAGCTGGAATCTAAGAATATTAATTAACACTCTGGATTCTAGGAGGCATTCCTACTAATGAGAAAACAGACCAGAGGATGAATGAGGAATCACCAGTTCACAGCCCAGAGTCTAAGCTCTGAAATAGAATAAGACTTGAGATTCAAGAAAAAGGCATTCACACATCTCATTGATAGTCCTGGACTGAAAGACCCCAGTCCTAGTCACACTTGAAAATTTTACTATCCACTCCACTCAATTGCCTGAAAACTATTTTTCAAATCACAAAAATCCCCTGTGATAGCATAAATTATTCTTTTTGTATCCAGCGGGCCAGAGATTCATTAGCACACACTCACCACCAGCTGTCCTTGCACTGGTTAAATTCCTCTTATAACCAGGAACAAAATTTGGAATTGTATTTGTCCTCAAATACATAGGAATACTTTGTATTCCTATGTACTTCAAATACCTTGAACATAGGAAGATAAGAGTTGTATTAGCATCCAAGTGAAGGTGAGAAGATCCATGTTCTGGCTGAAGAACAAACAATAATCCTGGTGAGATCTCTGTTTTTTTTTTTTTTTTTCAGAATGAATAATCAGAAGGGAAAAGATGGGAAATTTAAAACAAATAGGAAATTTAAAATCTTCCCAGCCTAAAAGGAGGGGCACTTCATTCAAAAGATTAAAAAACAGAAGTTAGAACATGAGACAGTGTTAATGATGACCTGTCAATGAGACTTTTTAAAATATGTTAGATGCTATAAGCAATCGGGCTCAAGTGCACAGATCACAGGGAGACATAATACTCTTCTAGTTTTCAGGATTTTATTTTCCTTTCCCTAAAATATGAATTGTTTGTATTACTTTATTGATTGATTAATCAAACTTATAACTGAACATTAATACCTTAATATTTAATTTTCATACTGATATTTTGTTATTAATCTTACTGATATTGCATTTTCTAGAAATTTCTTAACCCTTTAAGGCCAAATGGAGTTATGCTTACAAACTGGAAGTAAGCCATCCTTGATACCATTGTAAGAGGGAAAAGGTATAATTTAACAAAAACCTAAGTAAGAGACTATGTTGAGATACAATCCTGTCTCATACAGTAGGAAGAGGCTTATGCTGTCAGGAAATTTGAGGGAGATACATGAGAACTTTTATTTAATTAATTATTAGTATTGAAATTTTTACCTTGACTTGGAGTCGTCAAAATGTGTCACAACTGAGTTAATCTATTGTCAAATGCCTTTTCACATTAGCTTGCTGAAACACCTTTTGTGGCAGATGGCAGAAGACTCAAAGGTCAAAGATGGGATATTAAATGCTGAGCTTCTGAACATCTGGAAGTCTTTTTTTAAAAAGGGAGGAGAAAAAAGAAAAGTAAATATATGTAGGTGTCATTTGCTCTCTTCCACATTAACATGACAAAGAATACTTCCTTGCAAGTCAGCCAAAGGGATTTTGATTTTGATAGAATATAATCACAGGAGAAGGCATTCCTCCTCTCCCTATTACACCTGCACAGGTGATTTATTTGCTACACCCTCTGGCAATGAGCAGCCTGATGGTGATGGAAGTCATCAGCATGCCCACAAGTTCCATCTGTGCAGGAGCTAGGCTAATGAGCAAAGTAAATAGGGGCTGGCGAGAGACTGGCAGTAAGAGGAGAGGGCAAGGTGGCTGGATTTAACTCCAAGGGATCCAGAGGTGGACTTTCATATAAAACACCAAGTCTCAGCCATGCCTGTTTCTTGGGCTTCCAGGGGGAATGGTTTCAGACTTTTTCAATGCTCACACACTACTCCAGATCAGTTGATTCCAAATCTCTAGTGATGGGGTCTAGACAGGTGTATTTCTTTTTTAACTTTCCAGATTATTTTTATTGGCAGTCAGTTATGAGAACCACTGATAGAGAAGGTAAGACACTGAATTCACTCTGCTCTGTACATCCAGGTTTGGATAAAATGCACAGGACGTTGCTGTTCAAGTGTATTCCAGGGACTGCCGATATCAACCTCACCCAAGAGTTGTTAGGATTGAAGAAACTTATTCCCCACCCTAGACTTGCTGCAGTTCAACAAGATCCTCAGATGATTCACATTCACATTAAAGTATGAAAAACACTCAATTAGTATGTTGCTTTTTAAATAATGGAACTTGAAAAATTATGAATCAGAGCATTTCTTTTCAAATTGTGGAAAATCTATGGGAGAGAACTTAAGGTAGGAAGTGCTATGTAATTCATTCTGTCAATCATTCAATAAAACTGTATAGAATTCTATGGACTAGTCATTAGAGTGGATTCCAGGAACAAAATGGTGAACCTTTACAAGTGGAGTCCCTATTCCCATATAAGTGTATGACAAGCAACTGTGATAAATGGCAGGAAGAGCACCCCTTCTCCAGAAGCCCCTCTCCATCCTGAACTCCTTCAGTGGATTCCCAGACTTCTTAGAACCAAATCTTAACATGCCTACCTCAGGTTTTGTGGCCTGTGGTACTGCCAAGTAATTGCTTCTGCACTTGAGCCACATTACACTTACTAACATTTTCTTAGTCTTTATCTGGTCTTTTCCTATCCATTTTGGATCCTTTGAAATGTTTCTTCCTCTGTCCTGTCACCCCCATGTTCTTAACTTCTGTAACTCCTTTTCATCACCCTTCTAGATAGATCATTCTCCTTAGTCGTAAGATTATTCCCTTCAAGATTACTGATCTTGAACTAAATTAAGCATCTTTTTTTTTTAAATTAAGCATCCTTTTGTTGATGTAAACTCCACCTTCACCAGTAGACACAAGCTCCATGAAAGAACAGACCATGACTATTTGTAGTCACACCTTGTCTTCAGCAAAGAGCACAAAGCCTAACACATGCCACATGGTCAACAGATAGTTACTGGAATAGTTAATACACACTTGGATGAATGAATAAACCAAGACACCTTAGTATAGGAGGGCAACAGTATCAAATATCCTTGAAAGGTCAAGTAATAAGAGGATTGGAAAATATCGGTTGGATTTAGTGATGTGGGTAAAACAAATATCAGGAATGCTACAAATTTGAGCTTTCTTTTGTTACTTCATAAGACTTACTAGCATACTGAGAGTACCAGGAAATACTGTGGTTAAGTTACATACTTAACTTCTTTAACACAATGATTTTGGTATTTATTTGGTCCCAAAACCATTTGCCCAAAATACAAATACCTAATAGTTCAGTCTATTATTCTTCTGATGAGTAATATTTCAGAAGTCCTGCTTTCCCATGAGAAGCCATGATCCTGATGCATGGGAGCATTTGATGTTTCTCCAGCATGTTGGCTCTGAGTGCTTTCACCTTAAAGTACCACTTCTGCTCACATTTCACAGGGCTTGAGGTCTACAAAGAAGGGAAATACCATCTTACATAAACCCAAAGGACTAGAGTCAACCAAATATTAGTAAGCTGCTGTATTGACTTCCAAATCTTTTGATCAGCTCAGACACATTTGCTCATCACATAAGATGTTACTAAAATGTCATTCTTTGCTACTCATCTCTGTTTCCATATTGTGCTACTGATATAAACTGTGCTTACCTCTGAAATAACACTTCCTATACTGTGCCGAAGTATTTCTTGCTTGACTGCACACTCCTTAAAAAGCAGAGCCTTTTTATTTCCCCTCCCTAGGTAGTCCAATATTAGCATGAAGGCTCCTTTAAGAATTATTTACTTCTCGAATGGATGCATTAATTAATCCTCTGTTTACCTCTTCGTCTCTGGGAGCACTGCATCACCAATGCCAACCACAGGCCTAACATCAAGAAGAGACTCAGTAAGTGCTCAAAGAATCTTTATATAAATGAGGGAAATATTTTAACAAACTGAACCTCAGTTTTTTCTTCTCAGAAGGAGTATTTCTGATGATGAAGGCACCATCTATAAAAGCAACAAGTCCAGGACTTGAGACATAATAAGGCAAAATAGCATCATTACCCTATCTTTGAAATAAGCAAGGTGAATTTGGCCTGATGTAGATACAAAGCAATTTTTTTTTCCAGATATAACATAGGAACTTCATTAGTTATTAACCTCTAATAAAATAAGTAAGAATAGAGTTATCCTAAATTAAATTTGATCCTTTAGGGGAAATTATGGATAAATTTTGATAGAACATAGGGGTGCCTGTGTGGCTTGGCTGGTTGTGTCTAACTCTTGATTTCAGTTCAGGTCATGATCTCAGGGTCTTGAGATCAAGCCCTTCATCTGGCTCTGTGTTATTAATGAAACCTGCTTAAAGAGTCTCTCTCTTTCCCTCTCCCTCTGCCTCTCCCACCCCTTTCTCTCTCTCTCCTTCTCAAATTAAAAAAAAAAATGTTTTCTGCTAGACTGTATACTATTACATAGGATAGTTTGATTACTTTATAATTAATAAATATTACTGGGACATCTGGGTGTGTCAGCTGGTCAAGCATCTGCCTTCTGCTCAGGTCATGATCTCAGGATCCTGGGATAGAGTCCCACATTGGGCTCCCTGCTCTGCAGAGAGTCTGCTTCTCCCTCACCTTCTCCCTCTGCTGTTTGCCCAGCCCCCTGTTCATGCTCTGTCTCTGTCTCTCACTTTCTCTGTAAAATAATAAAATCTTTAATTTTTTTTTAAATCATAAATACTACTTAGGCTACACCTTTCAATTACATATGTAGAAAGCTAGATGCTAAGAGGAGAGAATTCTAAAAAGGTCAAAGTCTTAAGAACTATCTCTCTTGCTTGAGAAGGCTAAGAGGGGGTGTGATGGGTATTTAGTAGATCTATTTCTTGCCTATCGTCTGATCTCATCACATCTATTTTCCTTAGACAACTATGCTGAATTGACTTAATTGTCCATGTGGCCCAGAGGGAATGGACATCATTCTTTTTTTGTCTAGAAGTTGGTAAGCAACCCAGGCTTACTCACACACAGTTAATAATATTCCCCTTATTCATGATATCCATATTTTGAATTCCCTTACTTGCTAAAATGTACTTGTAATACCCAAATAAACACTCCCAACATTTCCCCAGTCATTCACAGACATGCACAGAACAGCAAAATACTTGTCACCCAGTGCACACATTCCCAGCTAAGGTCGGACATGATGAAGCTCTGACTTTGTTTCAGCTCTCCTACTATAAACAAGTTTCTTTCCCAAGGTCTATTTGGTGCCAACTTTTTTGAATTTTTGTGCTTTTTGTTGGTGACTTTACTGTTTACAATGACCCCAAGCAGTAGCTGAAATGCTGTCTAGTATTCCTAACAGCAAGGAGGCTGTGGTGTACTTTATGCAAAAATATGTGTGTTAGAAAATCGTCATTTGAGCATGAGGTAGAATGTTGTTGGTTATGAGTTTAATGTTTATGAATCACCATGCATATTAAATAAGATATGTTTAAATAGAAACCCACGTAAAGCAAGGTTCAATACTGATTGGTTTACAAGAATGCTATGACCAGAGGCTCACAGGAACAGAACCCATGTCCCTATATTTCACCTAAGAGCCATGGTTTAGTATTTGTTAATTCAGTGCTTATGGCAACCGTATAGAACATAGTTAATGCAAATAAAGAAAACTGACTGATTTCCATGGACTTTTGTTTGAGCTAATTGAGAAGAGGGCTTTCCTATCACACTGCTGATAATATTGATCTCTAGTGCTGTTGGTAGCTCCCTTCCTAAAGTCAGAGAAATCCTGTCTAAGAACAGAAACAAGAGAAAAGAAATCAAAGTTAAGAGATAGAACAAGATAAAAATAGAGTGAGAGAGAGAGGGAAAAAAAGAGAGAGAGAATATTAATGAGAAACAGGAACTGGGACTTGGTGCACATATGAACCCCTGCGTTTTAGCAGTGCCTAAAACAAATTTACCTCAGATTGTTTTAATTCCATAAGCCAATAAACCCCCTATTTCTTTTGTTTTTTTCTTTTCCTTAGATAATTGGAGCTAATTTTCTGTTATTTGTAAATAAGGGAGTCCTAAAACAAAAGATGAATGTCATAAAACATTGACCACAGAAGATAGTGATTATGTTTTCTTCCTTCTTAGTTGCAAGAAGAAATCGACTAAGAGTTTTAGGGGTTTAGAATTTGTTGTCTATAAAATAGATTCTAGAAATTGAACAGAAATTAAAAACCATAAACATTTTTGAGGGATGCTTCAGAATGTTTTTCCTCTAATATTTTTAGAAAAGAAATACATATCAATGTGCCAGTGATATGCTAAGAATAAATTTTAAAGTCATCTTTTTGTTTCAGTTAAGAAACAAATTCTAATTAAGAATTAAGAAGCAATCATCTAATTAAGAAACAAATGTCTAATTAAGTCCTTTAATGAAAAGATTGAAAGATGAGGATTAAAACATACCCACTTTTGAATCTTGGTCTTTCAATTTACTAGCTTTCTGACCTTAATTTTTCTAGGCCTTATTTTCTTCATATGCAAAATAAACATATAATGTGTACTTAGATTTGCCCATAGTTGGTCCACATTTTTCTTGAAAAAGCAAATAATTGTAAGAATTAAATGAAGTATTATAAATAAAAAGATTGACACCGTACCTTTAGCATAGTACCTTCGGTTAAAAGTGGCTATCATATGTAGTTGTTCTTTTTCTATCATTTATCTCATCTTAAGAATATTAATGCAATTAGGTAATAGTTAAAAAATACTATGAACTTCTCATTTTGTAATAAATATGTATTACATATTTTATGTTATTTCTGTTTAGGCATTGCATGATTTACTTGAAATGATATAAGATAAAAAGGATACCCTTCATCTTTTCAAAGAATTTGTCCACCAATAGAAAGTATAAATATATAAATAAATATAATCCCAGGTAGATTTTTTAAGTGCTATCCTTAACATACATAGTTAGAACATGTGTTGGATTCCCAAGGAAGAGAGGTATTTTTATGGAAGATGATATTCTTGAAATGAGGGCTGAGAAAATGGATCAGGATTCACTAAGCAAGGGGAAGGTCCCTCCCTGCAATTCAAGGTCCAGGTAAGGCTATGGACTCTATCAGTGCAACTAAATATGACCCAATAGGATTGAAATGGAAAAGCCCATGAGATAACAAAGTAGATAAAACCTTCTTGTTGTTCTATTAAGAAATCAGTGGAAGTGGGGCACCTGGGTGGCTCAGTGGTTAGGCCTCTGCCTTCGGCTCAGGTCATGATCCCAGGGTCCTGGGATCGATCCCCGCATCGGGCTCGATCCCAGGATCCTGGGATTGAGCCCCGCATCGGGCTCTCTGCTCAGCGGGGAGCCTGCTTCCTCCTCTCTCTCTGCCTGCCTCTCTGACCACTTGTGATCTCTGTCTGTCAAATAAATAAAATCTTTAAAAAAAAAAAAAAGAAATCAGTGGAAGAGGCTAAAAACTATAAGCTTCACAGGATAAACTAATTCACAACATACTCTCCAAAGTCTTACTCAAAGGTATGCATTATTATCTTCAATTTTTACTAAAAATGGGCATGAAAATGTTCCAGAATCTTCTTCTAAGGAAATTCACCTCACTGGATTTCTCTGCTCTGAAAATCAACATGAATTTTCAATTTGCATTTCTTTTCAGTTATTATGAAAAAAAATTATAATACGTATAAGCATGTATGCTTTGATAAATTTCACTTTCTTTCAAATGTTTCTGTGTTTTTTTAAACTTAGAAATCAGAATAACTAATGTTACCTTCTAGTACTTTCTCAATGGCTGATTTTTTAAAAATTCTTTACCACCTACCCTCTATATGCTTCTCACCAGCATTTGCCTCCCCAAATTCACATTATCTATTTAAAGTCTTCTTCCAACTTTCCTGAAAATATAGTACAGATTTTTCTCTTTACCCTCCTCTGTTTGGTAAAGACCTAGAATATCATAAAAAAAGAGAATAACACTAGGCTCAAGATTCTAGAGTTCTAGAGTTCATTCTAGAGTTTTGTTTTACTTCCCCCCCCAAAAAATCTTTAATACCTAATAATAGATTTTATTGACATATATGAGTCACTCTGTATTGTTCCTCAGTCTCCCTTATTCTGCATTACTTTCTTGTTCCCTTTACACACACATAATTCAGAACAACAGGATTATGTAAAATAAGCCAAGTTTAACACTGATCAAACAGGCTAGGTATACATTACAAAAGCTGCTGAAGACTGTTTCACCCACTCTGAAATTAAAATATTTGATGGCAGGGGATGAGAATTTGGAAAACTGATGGAAGAAATGTGTAAAGGAAACACTAGTTACCGTTACACTTCTTAGCACCCGATCTCACTTTTGCCAAGATGCCAAATCTCATTGCCAGTGTGATGGTGGCTGAAATACTGCATATCCACATGTTTTAGTCCTGCTCCCCATGACTTCATTTTTATAATGAAAACAGTTTAAATATATTGGGAGGGACTAATCCATAAAATGTGTATCTGCTTTAACGTCCTCTAGTTGAGCTCCATGAAGGAGGAATTGTTTTTATTTTTGAGGATCCCAAATGAATTGCAGAAGGATCTCAACAAGAAGTAGAGCAGGAATGATTTCCATGCTTGAAAGCCTCTTTGACAAACAACAACCAAGAAATGTGCACTCTTGTGCACATCAGTAACAGATAAGAAAGACAGCTGTTGGGCTGGCCTCCTCCCTTCCCTTGGAGCAAAGCTGCCAAGGGAGGCACTCTCCTGCAGATGTTTCCCACTGGTCAGGTGGGAAGTCAAGTCGTGCAGGCATCACAGTAGGCATTGCAGTAAATCAGATAGCATCTCTTCTGGAAGAAGGCCAAGCTGCCCTTAAAGATGTTAGGTACAGCTCCCTAGTAGCTCAGGGAAAAGGGATCCTTTTCAATCATTTCCAAGAACATCCCTCAAAGCCAGTGTTTTTGGCAGGAGGGGGAGGGTGTTGGGTAATTTCCTGCTAAAGTTATAGAGGAAAAATAAAATCCTACATTCATTCCTCCACACTCTGATGCTGGGAAATGCATTCTGGGCCATGATTCATACAGTAAGTTCTGTCTTGACTTTCACTTTTTTATCCTTTCTTCCCTGCTTCCCCTTGCAAAGCAAATAGCTCAAAAATTTGTAGTTGGGTGAAGGAAGACATAAATTAATACAAGATTTCGGGATAATTCACTAACAATTGTGTTCATCCAATGGAAGCAATGGATTATGGGGCAGAATGGACTCCTAGGTAACTCATATGTGTGAACAATCTATCTGGTTGACATAGGTGAAAGGGGGGAATTCTGGACCAAATTATTGGTTACATAGTCCTGGGGGAAAAATCATGGGCTTTATTGGCTGAAAAATCTGGATTGGAACTTTAGCCCCATTATTAACTAGCAGTAAGAACTTGAGGGAGCCTCTCTCTGACTTTGATGTCACTCTAAAATGGAGAAGGTACTCTTCATTCGTAGAGCTGTGAATCCTTCATAAAATACTGCAGAACATTATATTAGATTCCTATTATTGATGTAACTGATAATAACAAAATTAGTGGTATAAAACAACACACATTTATTGTCTGACAACTGTGGAGATCAGAAGTCCAAAAATTAGTCTTACAAGGTTAAAACTAAGGGATCAGCAGAGAGGGTTTTGTCTGGAGGCTCCAGGAGAGAACTCATTCCCTACTTCTTCCAGCTTTTAGAGGCCGTCATCTGTCATTCCTTGGCTTGTGATCACCTTTCTCCAATCACTGCTTCTGTCATCACAGTGTCTTCTGCCCTCACTAACTTACCTTCCTCTTATAAGGAACTTTGTGATTACATCACATCCATTATAATAATCTCAAGATTATTGATCTTATATAATGATCTCAAGATCATTAACATAAATCACATTTACAAAGTCCATTTTTTCTTAAAGTAACATGGTCACAGGTCCCATGATTTAGCTTATGGCCATCTTTGCAGGGCTATGATGCACCCTATCACAAGTATTTAGGACAAGAATCAGCACAAAGAGGTATGCAACAAATTGCAACCGGTCTCCTCTTCTCCCATCAGAACTGGAGGCAAGGTGAACCTAATCTCTCTTTCCCTCAATTCACCACCACCTTGTACAAAATTCTCAGAGGTCCAAAAAGAAATGCCAAAGGGATCCTCTAAGAGTAAAATGGGAAACCTTAAAAACCATAAGAAAGAAGAAGTCTTTTATTTATGGTATATATTTGTTTCCTCCTTAATGAGTGTTTAGGGTCTGGTGTGTTTTATATGTCTGAGTTATGTTTGGAAAACATCTGGAAGAAAACCAAATTATGTAGTCAATTGTAAATATAAAACCATCATGAGTGAATTTTTTCACTTAATGTGTCCTGAAACTTGTTACGGAGCACCATTTGGATTTTGAGGATGAGAGAATCATCTTAGTTTTAGACTTCAAGAGAATCCAGGTCTTATGACATGAGGGAGTTGGAACTGCTAGGTATATTCAGCTTCTGATTTAATATTCTTTCAAATTGCACTGACATCATAATCATTTATCTTCAAGGAAAGCAGAGGGAGGCCAAAATAGTTTCAGTTTCATTCTGTTTTAATGGTAAATTCCTATCTTTTTGCTGATGTCCGCTATAAAGTGATCATTCATACTGCCATCACATGAAATGAACCAACTAAATCAAAATATTTTTCATAGGGGAGTAGCCTAGGGAAGTGAAAGAAACAGCATGCTGGACTTCTCATGCTGAGCTATTTTTGGATGGCCTTCCTTCAAGGATCAATTTAAAGCTAACTTCTACAACAAAGCTGTCTTCAATGAGGCAGAAAAATATGCCGAACCCACACATACTTTACAAAAGTAGTCAGCTGACTGCACCTGACTTAACCGTACAAAATATTGAGTTTATCTCTGTAACACAGTAGCTATCAGGAGTAGAAATTATGGGGATAATGCATAACTAATTAGCTCACTGATTCATTTATTCATTAGTTTATCAAAGATCTCTAACAAACCTGCCATTTTTTTCATTCATCATCCGTGTAATCATTTATTTTTCCATTTTTCCTACAATCACTTTCTATGTTTATTGATTCACTTATTCAACAAAGCTGCATTGAATATCTTACCCCTGTTAATATTACATTGGGCACTGGAGATACAAAAATTAATCAAATATATATGTACTGTAGAAACTCTTCTCTTGACCCATTCTTCAGTTAGAAGACTCTAAGAAAGGGACATATGTTTCAGAAGTAAGATGCTTTGTTAATAATCCACCGATGGGGGGAAAAAAATAATCCACCAATGACCACCTTAAGTACAGGCAGATAAATTTTGATGTCAAAGAGACTAATTCAATGATTGAAAATATGACTTCAGGCCATTCAATAGTGTGGGGCCACATTTTCAATTATTATTATTATTATTATTATTATATTTTACCTGTACAAGACTTGTTGGAATGTTTGAGCACAAAATCTATGCTCTGTGCATTAATCTGTGATTAATGACTAATTGTGTTTCTAGTCTCAGAAAAGTATGAATTTTTTCCCCAGAAACAGTTTTTTTTTTTTTAATTGGTCAGCATCACTGTGGGAGACATTGTACCATCTCATACTTCACTGGCCACCCAAATGTGAAAACTAAATCTGGTTTGAAAAAAGGAATCAGTGAACCTCTCTGGGCTCCTGAGCATGGTCAGAGTAACTGTCACTAAAATAAGAGTCTCTTGCTTTGTGCTCTCAAAGTCAGTCTTTGACATAGTTATGGTTAGCTAAGAGAGCCTGGTGTCTGGATTTTTGACTCTCCATATTAGGCCATCATTTGTATTTTTGAGGCCTGATTCACTACCATCCCAATTTACCCTCCCTTTCCGCCAACATCTGTTTACTATTCCTTAATACTCAGATTGGTACATGAAATTTCTTCATTCCTCAGATATTTTAATTGTTCTTTCCTTGATCCTATCTCTACAAAGCTGTATTTTTCTTGCCTCTTATCCTTCTGGGATTCCCTGAGAAGAATGTAACTAATAGCATAATTTTTAAGAAGTTGATTTATCATTCTCCCTGTCCTTTACATACATAGAGTCATCTGAGTTTGTAGGGTCAAGAACATTATCTTTTATGTTTTCATATTCCCATTGTTCTAACCCTAATGTGGAATTGATAAATCTATAACTAGAAGACTATTGGAAAGTCCTTATAACTGGTCATATACCTCTATAACAATGAGCCATTAATTATATCAGAGTTTCTGGTGTTCTGACAACTCCTGCACATCTAATGCTAGAGTGCACTGCCGCCCTCACTTTGCTCCTCAGTTCTTCTATTTGTAGGAAATGCTCCAACTCCTGAGCAAATCTATTGGTAGCTTTTTAAAATGGGGCATGATAAAAGGTATGTTCTTAAAAATGAGAGGTTATAATTTTAGATTTGGAAATAAGAAAGTAGACAGACATGGGGGTACTTGGATGGCTCCGTCAGATGAGTATCTGATTCTTGTCTTGGCCCAGGTCTTGATCTCACAGTCCTGAGCATGAGCTCCATGCTGGGCTCCATGCTGGGTGTGGAGCCTACTTAAAGGAGGAAAAAAAAAAAAAAAAAAGAAAAAGAAAAGGAAAAAGGAAGTAGATAGGGACAGTAGAAAGGGAATGAGAGTTCTAAACAAAACAAAACAAAAACTGAATTCCTAGAAATATTACATTGATTAAATGTAAGTGGTATTCCAGACACTGCTAAATACTTCATATGTTCTAACCAAATTAATTATTCTTAATAATCTTATAATGTAAGTGTCATATTTCCACTGAAACACTGAGATATAATGGTTAAGTTTTTCTACCCAAGTCACATAGCAAATATGGAGACAGGATTAACTTCCAAGTATTTGACTCTAAATATTCTAAATGATTAGGCATTATGGCCAAAGAAAGAGAAAATAGGATAACACAATTATTATGGTTGTGTATACAAAGATTGGTGTGACCGTGGGTGCCTGTAAGTTGTGGAAGGATGAGTACTGGTATAAATTCTGCTTCTATGTTTTTGACAAAGATTAAATTAAGAAAAAAAAAAACTTATTTCCAAATATTTAAATATCAGATTCAGAAAAACCAAAACTGGATGACAGACTTCCGACCTTTATTTTGAGACTTTGACACCATCTTTGACTTTGGGGTGAATATGTTAATGAGAAGATCCATTAAACTCTGAAAGCCAGTAATAGATTATGGAGAATAAATTGATAACTGAGAATTCAAGTCTGAAACACTTATTTTGGTCAATCCTAGCCTTAAAATCTTTGAAGTCTGGACAAGTATATTTACCTAGAAAAAAACTAGTTATTTACGAATTAGGTGCATGATAAGAGATAACAAACTGAAAGAAGTAATTGCTAAGGCTTTTCTCCCCAGTCTGCTCTCTGCAAAGTAGGGGTGTGTGTGTGTGTGTGTGTGTGTGTGTGTGTGTGCACGTGCGCGCGTGTGTGCAAGCACATGGGTTTTTGCCATTCATCTGGAACAATTGTCTAAGTTTTTGCTTCTGCTTTGGAAGCTAAGGAATGTGTTGAGTTTTGGAATTCCTTTCATGTGAAAGGAATCCAGCTCCTGAGGACTGTTGTTGATGGACAAACACTGCCCAGAAAGATTATAAGGAGGACTTCCATTTTCAGTTTGCTTAAGTAATCTTGATAGAAGCTCCCAAATATAGTGTTTTCTATGAGTATGACAGGAGCTTCTCGGGTCAAGAATAAGCAGCTGACATAAATTCCACTTTAATGAGTTTAAGAGTATTTTCCCAGGGCACATAACTTGCTGAAGAGTCTTCAATGTTTACTACTTTGGGGTATCAGATATCGTTTTTCTTCCTTTGTGTTCCAATACAACTTTCTCCCCTGCCTCCAAAAAAAAAAAAAAAAAAAAAAAAAAAAAAGAGTTACTCTGTGGCATAGAAATGCTATAAAAACAGAAACTGTGTTATGACAGTTTTTCTGTTACTGACACTTACTGATACCTGGTGATCAGTGGAGAGATAGCTGGGTAAATAGATGAATAATACATGAATGACATGCTTTTGTCTAGATTTGGAGTAAAACCAGTATCTCTTTATAAGACTCAGCAGCCCCCAAATATTCTGTCCCTGTTTTAGATGTATATTAATTTTGTAAACATGATCTATGTATATTGTTGGAAAAGGAAAGAGATTCAGATGTTCTATTTCCTGAATGATCAGAATAGGAGAAAAAGAAATTCAATAATTAGGAGCCACTGTGGAGATACTAAAGGTGGATTGTAGGTGGACATGACCAAAAGAAATTGAAGTAAGATTCCATTTTATTATGTTTCTTTTATTATGTTTCCTTTCTTTTCCTTGTTTTTGTTTTAATATCCTATCATTCTCCGACTCGGAATTTCACAATGGCTTCTTCTGGATTTATAAATAACATCCTAACACTTTAATCTGGCTTACAGAGCCACACTTAACCTGGTCCCTTCCCACATCATTGGCCTTATTTCCTTATGTATCCTACTGTGCTCCATGTTTACTCCTCAAGTCTTTTGTACTAGTTCTTCCTAGAATCCTCCCCTTCATCTTCACTTACCTGGATCCTTCTTCATCTTCAGGTATCCATTTCATTAATTCCTCAGAGAGGCTTTCCTTGACCATTTTCCAATCTCCCAGTCACCAGTATCATATCATCATATTTTAATTCTCTACATAAATTTCAACATGTTGAGATGCCACATGTTTGCATCCTAGTTGAGCCTGAGTGTCAGGCATCTCAGTCCTGATACCAGGTATGTAGGTAAAGAAGAAGTCCTGAAAGTTCTCCTCCAGTCCCAGGCGTTCTATATCTCAAGCATTCATATTTTTCTGTTGAACATATTTTCAGAATTCTTGACTTACAGAATTCCTATATTTGTTACACAGAAATTATCTTTTTATTTTAATGTTTTTAAAATCTCTGTCTCCTCACAAGAATCTCAGTTCCATAATGGTTTCAAACCATTTTACTGCTATAACCTTTATACCAGTGCTTGGCACGTAGTAGATGTTCCATAAATATTTGATAAAATAAATAAATTCCTTTGTTAACTGAGCTGGACAATTTTACATTTTTTTAAAGATTTTATTTATTTACTTGACAGACAGAAATCACAAGTAGGCAGAGAGGCAGGCAGAGAGAGAGGAAGGGAAGCAAGCTCCCTGCTGAGCAGGGAGCCCAATGCCAGGCTTGATCCCAGGACCCTGGAATCATGACCTGAGCCGAAGGCAGGGGCTTTAACCTACTGAGCCACCCAGGTGCCCTACATTTTTTAATCTCATCAAACCCATTTAATGATTATGTTTAATATTATCCCCCATTTTACAGGTGAAGGAATTAAATATTGGAAGGTTCAAATAGTTTCCTTAAGCTGCAGAGGTAATAAACTATACAATTAGGATGTGAACTAATACTGCTTTAACTCTTTCATCATAGTCTTACAAAATAAATTGCTGGATTCACCTGCTGTCCAGATACACCTTCAACTTTAAGTAACAGAGTGCTGAGAAGCAAAGAATCTGGAGCTGGGCTGCCACAGTTTAAATCCTAGCTCTTACATATTCATTCTGTACCTTGTCTCAATTTTCTAATTTCTAAAATCAGAGTTATAAATTCTATCTAATACCTAGTCTGGTTTGAAGACTGAGTGAATGAATATAGCTGAAACATTTATACCAAGGCTTGGCACATGATAAGTACTTTGTAAACACTATCTTCAGTATTATTATCATTATATTGCATTATATTTATGACTGGTTCAATATATTCCCTAATAGCCAGATACTATTAATAAAATGTTTGTCAATATTTCATATGTAAAGTATTTTTCATAATATAGATCAAACATATTAGGTATCTATGTTATAAATGGAGTAATTGTAACTACAAGTGAAGTATCTTATTTTCGGGACACCTGGGTGACTCAGTCATTAAGCGTCTGCCTTAGGCTCAGGTTATGATCCCAGGGTCCTGGGATCAAGCCCCACATCAGACTCCCTGCTCAGCAGAAAGCCTGCTTCTCCCTCTCCCACTCCTTCTGTTTGTGTTCCCTCTCTTGCTGTCTCTCTCTCTGTCAAATAAATAAATAAAATCTAAAATTAATTAAAAAAAAAGGTATTCTATTTTCTGATACGTGTGGCCTATGTGAGTGTTGTAAATTTTTGTCATTGTTGTTAACTAGGAAAAAGTTTTCTCTAAAATTAAGTATTATAAGTATGGTTTAGACTTGGACACTGTCTTGGAGGTGATCTCAGTCAGCTCTCTCATTTTTTAAGGAAGGACACGAATAACAAAGAGGGACAAGATCTCGTTTAAACTCAGACAGGTGTTCGTACTTGAGCCTGAGCAAGAGTTGAAGTATCCCGAGTCCTATTCTGGTGCTTTCCAGCCCCACCATGCTGCTGCAGTGCAAACACGTCATTATTGATAGAGAAAAGCTTTTCCAGCTCACTGGCTATTCAAATGTGTGCAACATCTACTTCGTACACTACACAGGTGAAAACTCAACAAGTACCCATCAAGAGCCCTACATTCTACCCTTCATCAGTAAAAATTATAATAACAATTCCATAGCAAGTTAGAGAAATATCTGATTCTTCTAGGTTAATCTCAGGTCATGAGAAGCAGCCCACACTTAGAAGAAATTGAGGATGTTGAAGGATATGAGATAGATTTAAAAGAGCGTGCCTCTCTCATGCCTCTGAAACTGTAATTAGTGGCCTGAAGCTACTGGCCAAAGCAGTCTGGAACTTCGTACAGCAAACAGCTGTCTTCCTTTTTTAGGAAGAGTTATATAAGGCATGCAAACCACATGGATTTCCTTTGAAGCAGCTAGAAGTTTTGTCAATATCATCTTTTATCTCTCCTTTCTCTTCAAGCTCTCTGAGAGGAGATCTTATCAAAGAGAGAATCCAAGAAAGCTTCTGGTGTTACTATTTCCCAGACAACTTTCTGGAATTCTTAAAACATGGTACCAGATTTCTTACAGTCATAATGTGGTTTGCACTGGTGTTTTCTCCCTGATTATCTCTCCATAATATCTTCAGGCTGTGCTGGACAAAAGCCAAACAGAGTTTGACCTATGTCCTGTGTTCAGGAGTTGAAGATCCATGTCATCTTTATGAGCATATACATATTGCTTGCTCTTCTTCTTTCCCTGAGGCATATTTGTGGGCTCAGAGGCAAATAGAAATAGACAAACTACCCCTCTTTCTGTTTTCAGCAGAACTCAAAAGATCATTCTGCTTTGACGTAAGAACTTCAAAAGTTCTCTCAGTTACAAGAACTTGGATCACCTTTTAATTATACCACAGAAAGAAATAAACATGGCAATACTGCCAGAATAGCTTCTGCCAAACACAGAATTTTTATGAGATAGTATTACACAAATAGAGCACTATCAAAAGAAATGGGAACCATTTTTTTTTTCACAAATATCCCACTTGTGAACTCAAAATGAGTCTCTAGTGTGAAAGTGTTTCATGGTTGAAAATACAAATCAGCTTTAAGATGGACTTCAGTCAGGATTCTTGGTTGTATACAACAAAAATTATTCTGGTTAATTTAAGAAAAATAACATTGGAGAGAATGAACAAGAAGGTTGAAGAATGTGGTTCAGTCTATGCGGACACCCACAGGAAGATAATAGTGTCTCATGCAAGTAATGCTAGTTCAGTGTGCATTAACACATTCAACCCTTGAATCAGTACTGTGGGATAGTAACCATTCATACTCTTTACAGATGAAAAAAATTGAGGCAGAGTTGTTAAAGCTTCATCCAGAAATATTGAACTGTTGAATGGGAGAGCTGGGACAGCAGGAAAGACCACATCATAAGAACATTCTTCTCAGGATGCCTGCTTCCACTACCAACGATGAAGCCCTTGTCTTACCATCATCTTTAAAGGATTAACAAGCAAATATGCAGCCTCAGATCATTGCACTCATGCAATAATATATTTCTAAAAACTAGGAATGAAGTTCAGATGCTTAGAAGCCAAAAGAGCACAACAGTCACTGCTCTCTCTTAGAGTAACTACTAATAAACTTGGATGAAAAATCTAAGTCCTACTTAAAGACTACCATGCAATTTAGTCAAATTGCAACTGTGGATAACATTAATTGATTACAAATGTAAATGACCATGTTTCTAAAATATACCATCTTGATTTCTATCCCAAGCATAAACAATGTATAATCAGTAAAAAGAAAAGCTGAGGAGAATAATTGCATGCCTTGAATAAGTTCTTAAAAACCCGTTGAGAACTAATACTATAGGACTTTAATTCATAGCAATTTCTTCCAATATAAACTTGAATGTTAGATAATGTGAGAGGTGAATGGAGGGAAAGGGCTGAGAAAAAGAGTGAGCAAGCGAGATTTCTACAGCAAAATGCTTTTGACATGGTCCAGTTACTGCGTCACGACTTCATGTTTCTTAATCTTGGCAATAGAATAAAGTCCTCAGCAGAAGGACTTTTTTCAAGTCCAAAAACATGACACTTCAGAACTCTAACCATAACTTCTCTTTTTATGTCTATGGGATTTACAGTGTTTGCAGATGGAAGTAATTTAATACCAGGGTGATCTTTCATCTAGCCTGTTCTTTCAGTGACCTTATGTTTACTATAAGAAAACACCAACAAGGTGTCTGATTTCTTCACGGAAAAATGGCAACTATTTAAAACAAAAGGATTTTGTCCAGGAGAATCATAAATCTTTCACTGTTTCTGTAATTTAACAAAAAAAAAAAAAAAAGGCTCATTTGTTCTGTGAGGAGTGTTTGCCTTCGAGACAAGGCCAATTTGACTTCCTCATAAAAAATGCATTTTTTTAGGTGGGGGAAGATAGCAGGAGAATAAAAAGTCACTGTTCCATCTATGGCAGGAGAATCAAATCTTTTCATTTCCATGGCTTTGCTTCAAACTGTCCATAAGTTATCATTTTGAAAGAAAACCCTAGAATCCTTCCCAGCATTTCCCAGGATGCTTTAAAAATAATAGCAGGTTCTTTGTGCCCTTCATACATCTCTGCGGCAGCATGTGTGGTTCCTGCTGATTTTAAAGCCTGTTCTGCACCCCAGAAAGCAGACTCTTCTTGGGATGAGAGAAGCTCTTGGTAACCACAGTAACACACCTTTCCAGGGAATCTTCCCATTGACATTTAATAGGTCGAATAATAAATAACGGAATGAAATCTTTCAGCAGAAGACCAGAAGCTGCAACTGGAATAGTCAGGAAATGGATAACAGCTGCCTTTAAGGTGATGAGATGTAAGATGTCTTCCTATATTAGAGACAATTTTTTTCAATAAGAGAGAGAGTTTAAATCTGGAGTGTCCATTCTGTTTGCACCATAGATCAGGGAGATGAAAATGCCAAATACTCTTACAAGTACAATATGACATCCAAAAACATGCTACGGACCCCAGTCTAGAATGTAGATTTGGCCTTTGTGTATGACTAACTCATTCAGGAATTACAATTTATAAATATGTATTTTTGTGATATTGAGTGAGTCCTTGAACAGGGCGAAATATATTATTTTAAACAGTAAATAGGTGTTGAGTACCTTATGCATGCCAAAGTGTGCTTATCCTTGGAAAGAAAATAGGGAACAAAGCACATGGGAGATACAGGCAAGGAAGAAGCAATGTAGAAGCAGGTACTTGAAGGTTGAGTAGAAGTTACTTAGGTGAAAAGTGGGGAAAGGAGATGGTCCCAGGTAAAGGAAATAGCTTAAGCCAAGGACTTAGAGCAAAGAAATCACTGTGTATTGGGGAACTGAAATTGCTTCAGCATGTTGGTGTCTGGCCAAAAAACATATTCATTCAACATTCAAAAATATCATTTTTTTTTGTTCTGTGATATAGCAGGAAGTGCTCCAGGTGTTAGGGTATGACCATCGGCAAAGTAGAGAGAGAAGTTTTCTTGTCCTTGTGGAGCATATGACACAATCAGTCTTCAGGGTCCCCTCTTCCCTTCTCCCTTCTACCATATAAGGAAGAAGGAATTATTATTTTGCAACAGCAACCACCGAAGACATATTTTCTTAAGATTTAGGGGAGGTAGAATATTATCCATTTTAATTTGTCTCAGTGGATATCTGGCATCAATAGAAATAAATGGGGTCCCCCAAATATGCCAAAGACTATGCTGGTTTCAGGCAGTATAAAGATAAACTTGATTCATAGATTCAGTATAATCCCCATCAAAATCCTAGCCAGTTATTTTGTAGATATTGATGAACTAATTCTAAAGTTTATACAGAAAGGCAAAAGACCCCAAACTTTAAGTTTCATTATGAAACTAGAATAATCAAAACAGTGTGGTATTGGTGACAAACAGACATGCATAGACATATAGATCAATGAAACATAAAAGAGAACCTAAAACTAGACCCACATGAATATGATTCATGATTGCTCAAACGTGGAAGTAGCCAAGATATCCTTCCATAGGTTAATGGATAAACAAACTGTGGCATATCCAACAATGGAATATTATTCAACATAAAGAGAAATAAACTTTCAAGCCACAAAACCACACAGTGGAAACTTAAATTCATATTGCTAAGTGAACAAAGTCAATCTGGAAAGGTATACACTGTATCATTCCAATTATATGTTAGGGAAAAAGAAAAATAATGGAGACAGTGAAAAGATCAGAGATTGTTAGAGGTCAAGGATGAGGAAGGAAAGATGCATGGGTGAAGTAGGGGGTATTTTTAGACCGTGAAACTATTCTACATGATAGTATAATTATAGATACATGTCATAATATATTTGTAAAGACCCAGAGAATGTATGACACAAAGAATGAACCCTAATGTAAACATTGGACTTGTATTGATAATTATGTGTCAAGGTTAGTTCATCAATTGTAATAAATGTCCCACACCAGAAGGGAACATTGATGGTGGGGGAGGCAATGTGTAGGAGGGGAAGGTGGGGTATGTGTAAGCTCTGTGCTTATAGTTTTGCTATAAACATACAACTGCTCTAAAAATGCAAAAGTTTATTAATAAAAAATGAATAAGGAACTGTCCTTGATCTTAGAGAGCTCCTGGTGACTTGGGTTATCTAGCTGTCTATCGGTCTATCATCTATCTGTCTGTCTTTATATCATCCATGAATCTATCTCTTTATCTGTCTAAAATTATGATTTGTTTTATAATAGAGGAATACAGAAAATTCAATGTAAATACAGGAAGTGTAGATCAGGATTAATTCCCCTATGCTTTAGTAAGTAAATCCAACAAAAAGCTAAGGAGAAAAACTACATTTGTATTGGACAGTGAAGGATGAATAGGAACGTACTGGTTGAAAAATGGTAGAAAACAGAGAAATATTCTTAAGCCAGATGAGGAGACAAAAAAAAATCATCCTGGAAAGTGTAACTAGAGCATTTGGTACATGAGAGAAATAAGGAAGAGATAAATAAATTGATTATTAGTCTGGAGCCAGATCATAAAGGGCCCTCTAGTTCTCAGGCACTGAGTACCTACTCCATGTAAGCACTGTGCCATGCACCACCCATCCCTCATTTTGTAAGTACTTATAACAACCCTGCAAAACAGGTATCGTTAGCTTGACTTTGCTAAAGAGGACACTGTACTCAGGGAAACTCACTAATTAGACTGAGTGTAAAGGCTAATAGATCATGCCAAGAAACTCAGTGAGTCTCAGTGATGCTGGGGAAGGGGAATGTTGTGCTTGTCCCTACAGAGGACATTGACTGGGGTGCTTTTTCAGACACCTGTAGCATTCTTCCACATCCTAATTCTAACAGACCAAGGAGAATCCAGACCTCTCCTTCAACTGGAATGCCAGCTGTAGAATTCACTGTTAATGAACCACAATATTCCTTAGATACCGAAGGATGGAAAATAAACAGAAAATCACAGTTGTATAGGCAGAAATCATATTGCAGAAGCTTATAGAGTAGTGGTGATGTATGTAAATTTAGGTCTTTGGAAAAATTACTCCAGGTGCGTGTGTGTGTGTGTGTGTGTGTGTGTGTGTGTGTGTGTGTGTGTGTTTTGGGGTAGGGGATAAATTAGCAAAGACATGCCACTCCTGGCAAAGAGGTCATGCAGGGGAGGAAGTAAGTGTAAAGAATATGGAGAGATAACAAGAAGGATCCCTTCCTTTGAACATGACTCCACTCCATGGAAGTAGCTGATGAGAATCTTCTACTCAGAAGATGGATAAAGGGTTTGGTTACCTCATGATGTGACATTAGTACCTTCTTATCATACAAATAGTGAGCATTTGATAAACATTTTCTATGTTCCACGTATTTGATCTGATTTTTGCAAATCAGTGAGATGGAATAAAATCGAGACTGTAAGTGGTATTCATTCACTGTTAGCAATTCAGCTAGAGATAGTAACAAGAGAGGAAACACAAATACCCAGGCTCTGAATGCTTAGTAAGTCTGAGATACCAACCTGTGATTTTGGATCATTTTGGAAGTATTTCTGTGGTTGACCTGTTATGCTGAATATTTAATCTGGTATTATTTCAGGATATTTTGCTGAAATTATTCCAATTACAGGTTTGTTTGTGTATGTACATACACATATATGCATACATATTCAATCAATAATTCAGAAAACATCTACTTGGATTCAAAAAATATTAAATGCTTCTTTCGCCAACTGGGTTATGAGTTTTAGCAGTGCAAATGCAATGTATAAATAGCATATAATATCATGTCTGGTGTATATTAATGCTTAATAAATATTTGTTGCATAAATTCATCTCCTTTTACAAGACAGTTTCCTAGAAACCATGTCGATGTCAGGCAAGAAGAGCCCATACTTACTGTATCTTTATATCAGAGGAGCTAAAACCACAAAAGAAGCAATATACAGCAGCTAGGACTTGTCACATTGTCCAGTAGTCCCTGCTTGAGTGCCTGACTATGGTCCAATCCTCTTTCCTAACACACGGCTTTTCTCTCATCTGGCTTCTTTCTGCCACTGTTCCCATAATAAACTTTTTTTTTAATTTAATTTAATTATTTCTCATGACTTGCTGTTGCATCAGTTACAGCTGCCCTTCACAAATCACCTCTAACCTTCACTTTTTGTCTTCACTCTTGCTTATCCCACTCTTGGCCCATGTATCTGGCCCTTGGAGGTTTGTCTTTCTAATCCTCAGGATCTTAGGTCCTTCTCCTGCAGCAACTGGGATTTTTAAAGTTAGTTGGAACATAAAGAAGTCCAGACAGCTCTATTTTCTGGGGTTTAATAATACAAATAGAGTGCTCAAATGTATTCATTTGATTTATAAACACGTGGCTTTGTCACTGAGACCCTGGGGAGGAAAGTATTTATACAATTATATCTAGTTTGTAAAGATAATTTTATGTCTATTTAAGGTTATGAGTTCTTTAAAGAAGTACAACCTGAATTTTAGTTTTAAAATGCTTTCAGAAAACTTTCAGTTATATATGGAAATTGTTGCTTATATGAATATTATAGCTATCTTTGTAAATAAAGACGAATGGCTTGGATTTTATGGAAGTTATTTTAAAGTTGCTCATATTTTGCAAAGAAGGCTTAACTTTTTATTTAGCATATAATTATTCAAATATCCAAGTAAAATGTGTAGCTATGATTAATGGGACATTTATGAGAGCTGTTACTTTTTGTGAAAATACCAGAAACACAGAATTTAGTCTATTGCTGACATAGGAAACATCTTCCAACGTTGTAAATTATTTGGATAAGATAACATGCATTATGGTTTTTGTTGTTGTTGTTGTCGTCGTCATTGTTGTTTCGTGTGTGTGTGTGTGTTTTCTGGGAAGCCAGGCCACTGTGAGCAGAAAACAGATCCTATGGCCACCGGCCCACAGAAACTCAGTGGGCCTCTCTGGCAGGGCATGAAGGAGTTTGATCCTTGGTCTAATTAGGCATACTCCCTCTGGGACTCTGCTTAGAAGTCAAAATTAAGGCTTGCCTTGTTTCCTTGCAGTGATGGGGAAATCCATTTCAATTCAGCAGCATTCCCTTGATTTGAACACATTTGGGGACTTGGAAACATAGCAGAGCAAGCTTGGGGGTTACAGACTGGAGCTGCCAGTTTAGCAGAATTGGCAGTCACCCCTCCTAAGCTTTTTGGTTTAAACAGGCTGTTTCCCTCCCACAAGGAAGAAGCCAGAACCATATGGCCCAAACCCCAGGTGGCTCTCTTCCACGGTTTGTGGTTTCCCTGAAACTTATTCCCCAAGCTTGAGGCCTGCCAGAGATTCTCTGATGGGAGATACATATAGTCATGGTTTTATAGCTGGTGGGGAAAAGAAACATGTAATTATCCCCAAAGACCTGGGTCGTGTACCTACTATGTGTCAGGCCTCTTCCTATGATGGAAGAGATGAAGATGCCATTCTGCCCACTCTTAAGTAGCTTATGTTTCTGTGGCATATTCACTGCTGCTGTTGATCACATTGTATAAATAGAAGGGGGATTAGGAACAAAGAAACTTTGATATGACAATATTATGGAAAATTAGAAAGAACACTGCACTTGGAGTCATAGGACTGTGATCTCTGGTTCCATTACTTAGGAGTTATGTGCAAAAGTAATTGACTAATGAAAGACTTCTTGAATGGTAATATGCTTTGTTCACATTGTTAAGTTAAAGATACTAATATGAATTAGACATGATCACTGACTTCAGGATGTTTACTCTTATGCCATCTGAGTGCTACGTGTTCTCATTTATTGAACATGTCATTTTAAGTTACAGCCCTTTCCATCTCACTAAGCTACTTGGAGAAGCAAATTTGATAATATACATGAAAAACATTAATTATAAAATACTGTACAAGCATACATGGTAAATTTGTACAAGTTTATTATATATAAATAATTTTCAAGGTGTGAAGCATCCAACTAGTGTATCTTGGTATTAAAAAAGAAAACAAAACCCATTTTTGAACTTTCAGACTATTATTTCTTCCCTTACAGATGTGGTTCTGGGAGTGTGATCCTGGATCAACATCACCTGGGAACTGAGTAGAAATACAGATTGATGGGCCCCTGTTAGATCTAATGGAGTAGAAACTCTGAGGGTAGAATTCAGTGGTCTGTTTTAACAAGCCCTCCATGTGATCCTGATTTAACCCATGAAAGTAGAGGACCATAGATATGGACCGTCTTGTCTTTCACCACCTAAACTGTCATGCCAAGGTTAGTGCCATCCAGGCCAGCAGATTGTCAAAATCTCTTCAGGTGTAGAAAAATTTGGATCTGAGAAGAGAAGAAAACATAAGGAGTCTAATTTATGCAACTGATTACTTTACACTATTTCATCTTTTATTGATCAACAAATTTGTTCATAGCTTTCTGTTTTCCACATGGCCTTGCCTTAATTCAAATGACATGATACATTTTTAAAAAATTAAAAAGCATATCCTGACATTGCTCTCAAGACCTGGGTCATAACTTTATCCATTTTCTACTCAAAATCTGTTTCCTTTTTTTCCCCCTCTATTTTTTTATTGTCCTTTTGCCTTTAACTAAGAGCCAGAGAAGACAATGGGGGCTAATATGTTGATGCATTTTCCTGGTGTACACGAAGACTTTATTGAAAACTCTCAACGGGAAGCCTGTCTTTGTTTTACTGCAACTCCATAATAACCTGGTGACCTTGAAGAGGCAATTCTAGCTTGAAAGCTGAAACATCTTGCTGCCTGCCAAAAGTGAGAGGGACCCGTACTCTGGGATTTGTAGAGATTTTATGTATTTGAAGGAATATTCCCTAGATTATGTCCTCTTCAGAGACCAGAACCAAGGCATTCAGAAACAGCTGTGCGGTGGGAAGCTGCCAGGGTAGATTCTTCAAGTTCAGTTAATGGGCCCCACAAAAACCTTACTGAAAGGAAGCCTACAGACCAGCGTTTAGAATACAGGAGCTGAGCTTCAAGTGTTCTTTTGGTTTACAGTGCTTTCTCATTTCTCCACACACTCTTATAGAGTTAATTTGGGGAAAGTTGAATGCTTTACTGTATCCAGCTCCCTCTTTCTTTATATCCTTATATCTTATGACTGCTTTCCGTCTTTAAAATTCTAGGTGTTTTTATAAAGGGGAGCACAAGCCAATGAAGCTGTCACAGACCTGGTGAACCTGATCTAATATATTTCCCTCCTTGGATATTAGGCTCATATATTGGCAATTTATTAATACAATTTAATGAACTCCCTTCTATTTCCAAGGAAATCACCTGGAGAAGGTAATGATTAATTCAGAAAAGGATAAACATAGTCAACAAATTATGTCACCATTAATGAATGCAGATACTACTTTCCTTATACGGCAAGTGGATTAGACTTCCCTGATTGTCCCTAAAGTCATGGAAAAAAAAGAACAATAATAAAAAGAAAAATGAAGATTTAATAGTTTATGTGTTTTGCTAAACACCAAGTCACACTACTTCTCTAGAAATTAGTCTCATCTGAAAATGAGAGTAACAATGCTCATTATGCATTGTTCTAAGTATTCTTCAACTGCCAATGGACTAAATATCTGTCACAATCCTGTGATAGTAAGATTTGTGTCGACTAGAATGTGCCACAAAGTGGTCAATCATTATTCTAGGTGCGTCTGTCAGGGTGTGTCTGGATGAGATTAACATTTGAACTGGCACACTGAGTAAAGCAGTTTGCCCTCCCTAATGGTATGGTGATGGGGGTGGGGTGATGTTTCTCATCCAGTTAGCTGAAGACCCGAATGGAACAAAAAGATGGATTAAGGGGGAACCCTTCTGTTTCAGTATTTGAGTTGGGTCATTGGTCTTTCCTAGCCTTCAGACTCAGACTAAAGCATTGGCTCTTCTTGGGTCTTGAGCCTGACAGCTTTCATACTGGAACTTATCCCAGTGACTCTCTCAAGCCCTCTAGTTCAGGCTGGAACACACATTGGCTCTTGTGAGTTACCAGCTTGCATGTGACTTATTAGCCTTCATAATTTTGTGAGCAAATTACTTATAATAAGTGAATCTCTCCCTCTTTCTTTCTACTTACACACAGACATAGACACACACTCACATACCTGCATACACACGTATACAAGCACACACCCATTGGTTCTGTTCTCTGGCTAATACAAAACCTGTGTGGTAGATATTTTCAGTATATCCATTTTACAGATGGGAAAACTCACACTAAGAAATTAGGTAACTTTCTATGACAGTTTAAAGGTATGTCCATAGAGTCTTTGATACTCCTATCCCAAAAAGTGAAGGTTAATTCCTGTCTCCTTGAGTTTGGACTGGACTTAGTCATTCATTTTTTTGTTTGTTTGTTTGTTTTAAATTAAGTTTTTGTTCTAATTCCCATGTAACTAACATACAGTGTTATACTAATTTTAGGTGTGCAACATAATGATTCAACAATTCTACACATAACTCAGTGCTCGTCATGATAAGTGTACTCTTTAATCCCCATCACCTATTTCACCCACTGCCCCTCCACACGGATGTCTCCTTGGTAACCATCAGTTTGTCCTCTAATTAAGAGTCTGTTTCTTGGTTTGACTCTCTTTGTCTCTCTCTCTTTTCCTTTTCTTTGTTCATTTGCATTGTTTCTTAAATTCCACATATAAGTGAAATCATATGGTATTTGTCTTTCTCTGACTGACTTATTTCACTTAACATTATACTCTCTAATTCCACCCATGTCATTGTAAATGTAAATGGCAATATTTTATTCTTTTCTATGGCTGAATAATATTCCATTGTGAATATATACCACATCTTTATCCATACATCTATCAATGAAAGACACTTGGGCCGCTTCCATAATTTGCCTATTATAAATAATGCTGCTATAAACATAGAGGTGCATGTATCCCTTTGAATTAGTATGTTTGTTTGTTTGTTTGTTTGTTTTAAATCTTTGGGTAAATACCCAGCAGCAGGAGTGCTGGGTAAGAGTGTAGTTCTATTTTTAACTTTTTGAAGAACCCCATACTGTTTTCCACAGTGCCTGCATCAGGTTGCATTCCCACCAACAGTGCATGAGGGTTCCTTTTTCTTCACAACCTCACCAACACCTGTTGTTGTGTGTGTTGTTAATTTTAGCCACGGTGACAGGTGTGAGGAGATACCTCATTGTAGTTTAGATTTGCATTTTCCTAATGGTAAGTGATGTTGAACATCTTTTCATACATCTGTTGACCATCTGGATGTCTTCTTTGAAGAAATATCTGTTCATGTCTTCTGTCCATTTTTAATTAGATTATTTGCGGGGTGTTGAGTTGTATAAGTTCTTTAAATATTTGGGATGCTAACCCTTTATCAGGCATGTCATTTGCAAATATCTTCTACCGTGCAATAGGTTGTCTTATATTTTTATTCACTGTGCAGAAGTTTTTTTATTTTTGTGTAGTCCTAATAGTTTATTTTTGCTTTTATTTTCCTTGCCTCAAGAGACATAATCCAGAAAAATGTTGCTAAAGGCAATGTCAGAGAAACTACTGCCAATACTCTCTTCTAGGACTTTTATGGTTTCAGGTCTCACATTTAGGCCTTTAATCCATTTTGAGTTTATTTTTGTCTAGGGGGTAAGAAAGTGGTCCATTTTTATTCTTTTGCATCTAGCTGTCCAGTTTGCTTAACACCATTTGTTAAAAAGACTGCCTTTTCCTTATTGGATATTCTTTCTTGCTGTCAAAGATTAATTGATCATATAATTGTGAGTTTATTTCTGGGTTTTCTATTCTGTTCCATTGATCTATGTGTCTATTTTATGCCAGTACCATGCCATTTTGATTACTAAGCTTTGTAATATAACTTGGAATTCTGGAATTGTGATACCTCCAGTTTTGTTTTTCTTTTTAAAGATTGCTCTGGTTATTTGATGTCTTTTGTTGTTCCATGCAAATTTTAATTTTGTTTGTTCTAATTCTGTGAAAAGTACTGTTGATATTTTGACAGGGACTGCACTAAATGTGTATATTGCTTTGAGCAATAGAGACATTTTAACAATATCATTTTCTTCTAATGCATGAGCATGGAATGTCTTTCCATTTCTTTACATCCTCTTCAATTTCTTTCATCAGTGTTTTAAAGTTTTCAGAGTACGGGTGTTTGCTTAAGTTTACTCCTAAATATGTTATTATTTTTGGTGGAATTTAAAGGGGATCAATTTCTTAATTTCTCTTTCTGCTATTAGTGATTCATTTCAATAAATAGTATATAGCAGATGTAATGGGATGCCCCTCTTAAGACCAAATTATAAAAACACTGTGCCTTGTGTCTTGGTCTCCTTCTATCTCTGTCTCTATGTTCACTTGTTCTAGGGAAAACCAGTTACCATATGTGTGAGCTGCTCTATGAAGTGACCCATATAGTGAGGAGTTAAAACCTCCTCCAAAAGCCACCAAAGTCCATTTGGATTTGTGGGCTTGTTAAAATGATTCTAATTCATTGGAGATCTTTTTTTTTTTTTAAACTTTTTTTTTTTTTAAAGATTTTATTTATTTATTTGTCAGAGAGAGAGAGGGAGAGAGAGCGAGCACAGGCAGACAGAATGGCAGGCAGAGGCAGAGGGAGAAGCAGGCTCCCTGACGAGCAAGGAGCCTGATGTGGGACTCGATCCCAGGACGCTGGGATCATGACCTGAGCCGAAGGCAGCTGCTTAACCAACTGAGCCACCCAGGTGTCCCTTCAGTGGAGATCTTAAACCAAAAGTAGCTAGCTAAGCATCTCTGGGATTTCTGACCTTTATAAATTTTATGTGATAAATGTTTGTTATTTTCAGGCTTCCAAATTTGGGATAGCTTGTTACACAGCAAAGTATGACAATTACACTTGTTAAAGGTCACATAGTTCATAAAAATCAGGATCCTAGGGACGCCTGGGTGGCTCAGTGGGTTGAGCCTCTGCCTTCAGCTCGGGTCATGGTCTTGGGGTCCTGGGATCGAGACCCACATCGGGCTCTCAGCTCAGCGGGGAGCCTGCTTCCCTCTCTCTCTCTGCCTGCCTCTCTGCCTGCTTGTGATCTCTGTCAAATGAATAAAATCTTAAAAAAAAAAAAAAAACCAGGATCCTAACCCAGACAGTATGCTCCAGGATCAATATTTTTAAGTGTACCTCCTATTGCCTATCTTAACCACACAGTATCACAGACCACAAACCATCCCCACCCCAAAATAACTCTGATTAAAGAGGAGGTCAGAACCTCCATATTTCACTTCAAAGAGTTCCTGTCTTGGATGCTTTTTATTTTTTTAATTTTTTTTTTAATTTTATTTATTTATTTGACAGATAGAGATCACAAGTAGGCAGAGAGGCAGGCAGAGAGAGAGGAGGAAGCAGGCTCCCCGCTGAGCAGAGAGCCTGATGAGGGCTGGATCCCAGGACTCTGGGATCATGACCTGAACCGAAGGCAGAGGCTTTAACCCACTGAGCCACCCAGGCGCCCCTCTTGGATGCTTTTTAAAAGAAACAGTAAATCAGAGTAATGGAGTTTGTTTTCTTCTAGTTATTAGACTTCAGAGATGTTTTTGCCAAACCTTACCTAACAGGTGAGACACTGAGGTTCAGTTTTGCTCTTGCCCAAGTGACTGGCTGAAAGAGGGCTGAACACTTGGCATTCTTCTTTTTCTTCTCAAAAAAATAATATTTTGTAAGACACAGTCTAATTGAGGCCTCTGCTTAATTGAGATCTAATTTAATAACTTGTTTTTCCTTGAACAAGGAATTTCTATTTTTTATTAATTTCAGAGGTAGAATTTATTTATTTCTTTGACAGAGAGATCACAAGTAGGCAGAGAGGCAGGCAGAGAGAGAGGGGGAAACAGGCTCCCCGCCGCGCAGAGAGTCAGATGCGGGGCTCGATCCCAGGACCTGAGATCGTGACCTGAGCGGAAGGCAGAGGCTTAATCCACTGAGCCACCCAGGTGCCCCCAGAGGTAGAATTTAGTGATCCACAGTTGGCTATAATACCCGGTGCCCACTACAGCAAGTGCTCTTCTTAGTGCTCATCACCCAATTACCCCAACTCCCTACCCACCTCCCCTCCAGCAACCCTCAGTTTTCTTTAAGTTTAGCATCTTTTATGGTTTGCCTCCACCCCAATTTCCATCTTATTTTATTTTTCTTTCCCTAATAACTTCCTGATATCATTTTCAAAGAGTAATGGCAGGGTGACCTAATAGTGCTTACTTTCCCAACGACACATAAACCTTATGATGTGTTGTAGGTCCTTAAACATGCCTTGCTTCTCACCTCCAGGTCTCTGCATATGCTGTTCTCACTCTCTAGAAAGCCCTTCCTCCCCTGGCACCCTCTCCTGATCTGTCTTACATGCAACTGCCTCCCTAATTCTTTGAGACTCAGTTACGTATTCAGTGTCTTCTAAGATACCTTCTTGTTATCATTTTACCCATTGCAACTCCTTGAATTCCAATAGAAATTTAGATAGCATAACACAGACTAAAAGCACCTTTTTTGGAAGCAAATAGATACTAATTTCAGTCAAGCTTTTGATATATACTAGCTGTGTATCCTTGGCTGAGTGTCCCTGTCCTGATAAACCTGATTTTCTATCAGGTAGAAATATAAGGTTAAATGACTACATAATTGAGAATGGCCCTGGTATGTTAAAAAAAAAAAATCCTAAATAAATATTAGCTATTATTTTTATTGTGTGAAGCACATGTCAAAATGCATACAAATTTTTTCAGTTATTTTCTCTTTTAGAAGAGGTGCCTTTTTTTTTTAATACAGTTGACACACAATGAGAATAAGTGCTTTCTGAATGAATGAATGTAATTTTACTGTCTTATCTTTATAGCAGTGATGACTGATGCTATCTATGGGAATGAGAGGAATTCTTGTTCATTTATCCTCACTCCCACTTCCTTTAAATATATCTCTAACCGAATTCCTCAAGGTTTTTTTTCCATCTGATCATCTTGCTAAATTTTTATGTCTTAAACCTTAATTCATAATGACACCCTCCCTTTCTTTCATCCTTTTTGAGCTTTTGTAAATTGTTTATTCTACACCTTTCTTCATGCCAAGGGCATCTGACCGAATGCAACACATATTTCCTCTAGTTCTCTTATTCAGCCACCTCTGGTGAGTCCCAACTTCTCCTTTCGGTGTCTCCAGTTCTAACATTATATTCTCCATGTCGATATTATTTATTTCTCCCCAAATGGCCCTTATCATATTACTCCTCATGAAACATAATGTATTGGCTGTCCATGTCTTCAAAACGGGAAATTTCACATATTTTTTGCAGATTGCAGTGAAGACATGTTGCCTACTTTTACCTTATTCATGTTCTCCCCTTTATTGAAACCTTATGACTTCTGCTTCAATAACACACACCCACCCTTTTCCGTCTCCAGGCTTTTAACCATTCCTTTTTCTAGAAAGTCCTCTTGCTCCAACTTTCCCTGTGGAAATCAAGTTGTCTTGTAAAGACTGTCTCTCATGTCACTTTCTCCATGAAATCTTTGTTCATTACCTCACCCTTTTCCCAGGGCCAGCTGCTACAGCTTCTTTTTCCTTGTATTTCCATGGCCCTTTGCCCTTCATTTGCAAAACTTCTCCTATGCTTTGTATAATGGAATTTTGACTCCTTCCATTGCAAATTTTAAATTCCTTGTACTTAAACCACCTTGATTATCACCTTCCTTCTGAAGCTAAATGCTGTGCTTTGCATCAAATAAAGACTCAATTCCTGAATTGAATTGTATTATATAACCAGTTAAAATTTCTGGTAATATGGGTATAATTAGAATTACATAAATGCAGTTCAAGATAAAATCATCTCTTTCCCTCAGAGTTTTTGAGAGTGACAAACACTATTGCTGTTTAGGCAACTTTAGCATAAATATCTTTACCTAAGTATCATTAGAATGTGGAGAAATTATCTTTGTATGTACGTTTAGGATTGAAATTGCTGTCTGTCTACCTTCCAATTACTAGAAAACCAAACTAGCCAACTCAAGATAGACTTTTAACAAAATACTTCCCTGTAATGATAATTGCTTTGGGCTTCAAACTGACTTACTTAGTTGCTTTTCGATTTGAAAGTCATTTCTTTTTAGGACCTGAAGGGGTCCTGCCTGGGGAATTGGGCACTGCCTGGGGAATTGGGCAGCCGCCTTTAATTAGAAAAAGGCCAAGATATTCAACATATACTAAGATTTGTGATATTTGTGATGGGGCTGGCATGAGGTGAGGAGAAAATGTGAGTTCAAGAAGGGTGAAATGACTCATTTTTTACCTTTTGTATGTTATTTCCTGAGTCAGTGGGAGAAAGGAAAAACAAAGAATTCTGATTTGTATTCACGAAACACATGACCCTGGATAAACTCAATGGGTATGCTACCATGATCGCTGGCCAGCTTCGAAAATCCCTTTTGCAGTTACACAAAATTTCGATCTGTTCACATGAGGAACAAATAGGACTAGGGAAATAAAATAAATATTTTCAAATATGCATTGTTAATTATATTTTAAAATTAGGAATTATATCCACATTTGATCCAATAATTCCAAACTGTAATAAAAACAGCAGGTTGCAGAATTCCTACCAGAAAGTTGAGAGTTATCTGGAACATGGAATACAGGTTTGGCTCATAACATAAAAGGCCCTTGACTTCCAGAGGCAATATTTTTCTTTGAAAATCATTAAGCCCTTCAAATTTTGTTAATAAATCTGTTTGAAGTAGAGTTGAGGAGTATATGCCAGCTAGTTAAAAACAAAAAAGTACCTAATTTTGTTTAAGTATTTTGCATGTTTTCTTTATTCTTCCTAAGGTGTTTACTACATTTATACAAAAGGAAACAGGGAGATTTAATACCTGGAAATCTCAAATTATCTTTGAAATGCAAGTTAACTTTTAAAAAAATTGTAAACTTTTGAGGTTATAAAATAAGCAACACAATTTCATTCAGAAAGGAACATTAACTCAGACACAGATTTTTTTTTTTTTTAAAGGAAATTGGCTTTCCCCCATCTTTCTCTAGAGACCTGGGAGTATTATCAAGGACCGAAATAATTAATTGTCACTAAAGGACACATTTATTAAATATCATTTACATCAAATTTGAGGTTCCCTTTTTTCTATATTTAATAGCCAATTAAGACGTAGAAATGTGCCTGTTAAAAAATATCACAATCATGTTAATAGTGAAGCAACAATTTTATGAAAGCTAATCCAAGAGATCATTCCAAATTTTCTTAGAAAGGAAATTAGCATTGATAACCATCTTTCTGGCTGCAGAAGAAAATGAAATATATTATTTCCATATGTTTCTATAATATGTAAAATATATTTGAATTTTAAGGGCTTGTTAAATAATAATTCAGGTTTACAAAGTTGTCACACCAAGAAACATGTTTGTCTTAGAAAACCAGTATTTATTCCATCAATTACTATTTTAAATGCCTCTAAACAATACATTCTTCACTGCATTAATTAGTTAAATTAATTTGATTTTAAGATAAAAATTGTGGTCATTGAATGTAAAACTGATGGTAATATGATGAATCTTAAAAAAAAAAGTATTTGATTGTGGCTGACACACAACATTTTATCAGTTTTAGGTATACAATATACTGATTCAACATTTATACATGCTATGCTCACCTTAAATGTAGCCATTCTCTGTCACCATAAAATGCTCCTAAAGTATCATTGACTATATTTCCTATTCTGTATCTCTTATTCCCATGACTTAATTATTCCATAACTGGAAGCCTATATCTCCCACTCTTCTTCACCCATTTTGCCCAACCCTTCACTCCTTTCCCTGTGGCAACCTCAGTTTGTTCTCTGTTGCAGTTATTATTTTTCTGATTTTCAAGGTATCTAACTCCGTGGGCATTCATTTTCTTTTCTGTTTTCAGTTTCTTCTTCTTTTTTTTAAGTTTTTATATTAATTACAGTTAGTTAATATACAGTGTAATACTGGTTTCAGGTGTATAATATAGAGATTCCACACTTTAATACATCATCTGGTGCTCATCACAAGTGCACTCCTTGATCCCCATCACCTATTTCACCCATCACTGGTCTCCTCTCTGGTAACTACAGTTTGTTCTTTATAGTTAAGAGTCTGTTTCTTGGTCTGTTTCTCTCTCTGTCTTTCTCTCTCTCCCCACCCACCTTTGCTCATTTGTTTCTTAAATTCCACATATGAGTGGAATCATATGGTATTTGTCATTCTCTGACTTATTTTTCTTAGCATTATACTCTCCAGCTCCATCCATGTTGTTGCAAATGGCAAGATCTCATTATATTTATGGCTGAATAGTATGTCATTGTGTGTGTGTGTGTGTGTGTGTGTGTGTGAGCATACAAGTTGGTAAACTGAGAAAAAAATGTATAGAATTTTGTATCCATCACCTTAGTCAAGATATACAACATTTCATCACACCAGAAATTTCCTTTGTTCTCCTTTATATCTATTTCCACAATTTCATTCCAGATGAGGCAAATAAAGATCTGCTCTCTGTCACTAGAGATTAATTTTTTCCTGTTCTAGAACTGTATAGAGAAACACATTATGAACATTTTTTGTGTATTTCTGCATTTGCTCATCATACAGTTTTTGAGATTTTTGCCCGTTATTTTCTTTTTTGTTGAATAGTTATTTGGCTGAATGAATAGCATAATTTATCTATTTACCTACTGATAAACAACTTGGTTGTTTCTAATTTGGAGCTATTATGTATAAATCTTCAATGGGCATTCTTTCTTTCTTTATTTGACAGACCGAGATCACAAGTAGGCAAAGAGGCAGGCAGAGAGAGAGAAGGAAGCAGGCTCCCTGTCGAGCAGAAAGCCCGAAGTGGGCCTCGAACACAGGACCTTGGGATCATGACCTGAGCCGACGGCAGAGGCTTTAACCCACTGAACCACCCAGATGCTCCTTCTATGGGCGTTCTTATACAAATATTTATGTCTACCCATGTTCTCATTTCTATTGGTAGATACCTAGGAGTAGAATTCTATCTTTCAGATATTATTTATTTGCCTTTATAAGAAACACTCAAAGTAGTTCTTAGATACTCCAAAGTGGTTTTTACATTTTATATCCTTTACAATGTGTAATAATTTCAGTTGTTCCACATCTTTACCAAAAGTGTTATTCCCAGTCTTTTAAGTTTTTAGCTTATTATCTGTCTAGGGAGTATGTCAATAGTTCTTGTGGTATTAATTTCCACTTCCCCAATAACTAATGCTGTTGAGAGTTTTTTCATGTGCTTATTAGCTGTTTGTGTATCTTTTTTAGAGGACTGTTCAAATTTTTGCACATTTTTAAAAACTGGGTTGTTTTCTTACTATGAATTATTTATATAATCTGGATAAAGTCTTGTTACAAATGTGGCTTACAAATATTTTCTTCTATATGTCACTTGTGGGTTTGTCTTTTTATTTTCTTCATAGTGTCTTTCAAAAAGCAGTATTTCAAAAAATGCTTTATTAAATATAATTTATTATTTTTTTATTTCTTTGGAACTATGTCTAAAACATGGTCACACAGAGAACTTTTATAGTTAAAGATTTTTTGGTTTATGTCCATGTTCCACTTCAAATTTATAGATATATATATAAACATCTGTATATATGTGTGTGTGTGTGTGTGTGTAGTAAAGGTTTAAGATTATTATTTTTTATAAATATGGCTATCTAGTGTCAACCCCATTTATGGAAAAGATTTTCTTTTATCCATTAAATTATTTTGATACTTTTGGTAAAAAATCAATTGGCTTTTATATACATTTGATTTCTGGAATCTATACTGTTTAATCATTCTACATACTTATACTGTTGCCAATATAGCACATATATTTTTTTCCACACTTATTTCTTCTTCTTAATGTCATAATCACATAAATGTCATATTTGTTATTTTTCCTGAGATGTCTGTGGTCTGAGGTTCTATTCAATTTTTTTTCTTCAGTTTACTTTCTCTTTGCTTTCCAATTGGACAATTCATATAGATAGGTCTTCCAGTTCACTTATAATTTCTCCAATCATTTCCATTCTGTTATTAAGCCCATCCAGTGATGTTTTGCTGTTGTGGTTGTCATAACTATACCTTTCAGTATAAAACTTTCTTTTGGTTCTATATCTTTTGTTTCTTTACTGAAGATTTCTATTTTCTTCATTTGTTTTCAAGAGGATTTGCAATTGCTTGCTGGAATGCTTTTATGAAAATTGTTTTTCTTAGTCTGTTACAGCTTCCATTAAAAAAAAAAATACCACAGACTGAGTGGTTTACACAACAGAAGTTTATTTTCTTACAGCTTTGGAGGCTAGAAGTCCAGTGTCAGGCTGCGATAATGGTCAGGTTCTGGTGAGAGTTCTCTTCTGGGCTAGCAGATGGCTGCCTTCTTGTTGTGTCCTTACATGACAGGAGATGAGAGAAGGAGAAAAGGAGAAAGAGAGAGAGAGCTTAAGCAAGTTCTCTGGTATCTCCTTTTATAAGGGCACTAATCCCATCAGACAAGAGCCCCAGCCTCATGACCTCATCTAATTCTAATTACCTTCCAAAGGTCCTTATTTTCAAATATCATTCCATTGGGGTTTAAGGATCAATGTATGAATTTGAGGGGGGGGGATACAAATATTCAGTGCATATATTGCCTTAAAAACCTTATTGGACAATTCCAACATTTGTGCCATTTCAGTGTTAGCAATTTTCTATTCCCTTTTCTCATTGATAACTGAGGTCATAGTGGTTCTTGCCATAATGAGTAATTTGGGATTTTATCATATAAATTATGTGTATTATGTTATGAGACCCTGGATCCTCCTGAAATCTATTTAGCAGGCAGTCAACCTGTTTAAGCACAGAATGCACTTTTTTGTGAACTGTAATTAAAATGTCAATTTAGGGGCACCTGGGTGGCTCAGTGGGTTAAAGCCTCTGCCTTCAGCTCAGGTCATGATCACAGGATCTTGGGATTGAGCTCCACATTGGGCTCTCTGCTCAGCAGTGAGCCTGCTCCCTGCCCCCCACCCCGCCTGCCTCTCTGCCTACTTGTGATCTCTGTCAAATAAATAAATAAAATATTTAAAAATAAAATAAAATGTCAATTAACTTTTCATAGCTTTTACAGTGCTATTTTGCTCTGCTCCATTTGTATGTTTCCCAGAGGCTACCCTGAATCCTAGGTCCTTTTACAGATCCCTGCTCAGTTATCAATTCTTGCTGTATTGTTTCTTGTCAGTTTCATGAAGGAGCCACTTAGAGGTCTGCTCAGAAATTCATACACAGAGTTTGCAAATTTCTTTCTGCAACTCCATCCCCTAAGAACTCCTCCCCCAGCTCTATTGTTGCAGAGGAAGGAATGTGCGTTACCTCCTTATTGCACAGTTATGAAGAAAGACTGGGTGCTATCCACAGTCTTTCTTGAAGCTACAGAGAGGAAATACCTTTGCATTGTTCCTCAATTCCTGAGACTCCTGTAAAGTCTTCCTTTTCTGCAACTTTCAAAGTATGTTGTCAGTTGTTTTAGAAAATTTGGCTCTATGGTTCTCTTCTATTTTGTTGTTGTAGTTTGTGAGGCAAGTATGGTGGAATGTATTTATATTGTATATAGAATCACAAGCCCCACTTTTATGCAATGATTTAATGTCTTTAAAGGTTGGTAAATTTTTTTTTCTGTTATTATTTCTTAACATATCCTCTGTCTTTTTTTTCTCTCCTCTACTTTGGGATGCCAATTACACATGTTATTTCTTCTCACTGTATTCACTATATCTTTTATTCTCTCTTTAGCATTTTTCTGTCCTTTTTAAATTTTTCTTCTGGCCTATTATCTACTTTATTCTCACTTTTTCTATGTCAAGTCCTCTGTTCAGCCAATCCATTGGGTTTTTAATTTCTAATATTGTATTTCCAGTTCTAGGATTTCTATTTTGTTCTTTCACTTAAAAAAAATAATTTCTAGTTCTATGCCAAAATTCTGAATCTTATCATTTACCACCTTAAACACACTGTTACTTTAAAGTTTATTCCAGATAACTCTACTATCTTGAGTCCTTTTGAGTGTTTTTCTAGTGTTCATACTATCTTGTTTTCTGTATGTATAATGACTTTTTATTGACTACTGGACAATGTAAGTGAAAAAAATTGTAAAGATAATTTGAGACTCAGAATAATGTTATATTGGTTCAGGGAAAATGCAGACTTGTTTCTTCATGGTGTCTGGAGATGCTGGTGACTCCATATCACATCAGTCTAATTTTAGGGATTAATAGGTGTTGAGATGTTTTCACCCAAAGCAGAAGTTTCTATTTCCAATTCACCCCTTCTTTAAAAATGTAGCCTTTCAGGATCCTGTCCTAATGTGTGTAGATTTTATCATGCCCCATGGTCTACCTTGAACACCACATTTTAGATCCCCTCATTCATGAAGATCTCAGGACCTCTTGGGCTCTTGACAGTATCTTACAAATGACAAGTGTTCCTATAGCAAGCATGGAGCTATCTTCTAAATCCTGTCCCCATCATTCTTTCTTCCTTGTTAACTTCTTGATACCTTTGAGAAGAAAAAAAAAAAAAAAAAAAAAAAAAAAAAACCTCTTTCCTGTCACTTTTTGTCTTCACAAACAAGTGTTTAATCTGAATTACCTAGTGTATTAGGGTTTTTTCAAAGAAATAGAGTGAGTAGAATAGAATAGAATAGAATAGAATAGAAAGACTGAGAGAGAGAGTGAGAGGAAGAGAAGAAAGGGACCATTTTAGGAATCAACTCATGTGGTTATGCAAGCTGGAGAACAAGGAAAGCCAGGTAGTATAATTCAGTTTGAGATCAAAGATCTGGGAACATGGGGAGTTGATCGAGTAAGTCCCAGAATCTGAAGAGTTGAGACTAGGAGCTCTGATGTCTGAGGGCAGTAGATGATTGTCATCCCAGCTAAAGAACAGAGAACAAAAATGTGCCCTTCCTCCAAGTTTTTTGTTCTATTTGGTCTGTCAGTGGTCTGGATGATGCCTGCCCACACTGGGGAGGGCAGAACTTCTTTATTCAGTCCACTGATTCAAATGCTAATCCCTTCTGGAAATTTCACAGACATGCTTAGAAATAATGTTCTACCAGCTATCTGGGTATCATTTGGCCCAGTCAAGATCACACATTAAATGAACCATCACACCTAGCCTTGTTAGTACCAGTGGTCGAAGGTTACAATCAATATACTTATTTTGTCTACTTAGAAGACAGAGGGGTGGGTTTATGAAAAGACATTATTTTAAGTTAATTTAAGCATCACACTATTAATAAAGACCATCACATATTTTGGCTTTTCTCTTTATTAAGTTAATAGATAATGAATAATTAAGATTTTTACTTTCTATTCCTTTTTTTGGACATCTATTTGCAGTCACCACCCACTTTTTCCCATCAGGGAAAAAAAAAAAAAAAAAGTTCTCATGTCTCCTACAGAAGATCTCAAATATTCTATTTTTATAAAATCCTTCCTTCATATTTGAAAGGTAGATGTTTCTTTTTTAGCCCATATAAGTAAAAGATATCTCTCCATGAATTCTGGTGCCATGTGTTAAAATACCACTTTTACCAGTTCTTGTGTTTTGTTTGTTTCTCTCCCAAGTAGATTATCAGCTCTTAGAAGAGAAGGTTTGAATCAAATGCTTTACCACCATTTCATCTGTTACATGGGCTCAACTTTAGAACAATCTCAAAATATGCTCTCCGGCTCTCCAGTGTAAACATTTGTATAAATCCTACTTAGAACTATCAGCATTGTTTTGTGTGTTTTTTTTTTTTTAAATCTCTTGATACCTATCATTGTGTGCATGCACACACACACACACACACACGCACACACACACACACACTAAGGAAGAATACATTTAAAATAATAGACACATCTACAATAGTTGTATATACGGCTTTGCTAGGAGAAAACTTTCTATAATCACAAAACAGAAAATCTAGGATTTGTTCATATGATTATCTTCATCAAAACAAAGACTCAGTTTTTGTTGAATAGTCTTTCAAGACTTCACTCACTTTTATTTTCTCAAAATATCACCTATAACCTGATGACTTCTACATATTTATCTCTAGCCCTTGAATCTAATCTCCAATTTTTAATTTTATACTAGATACATCAGTGCTGCCATTCTGAAAGTATATAAGAACTTTCTTATTCTTTATAATCCCACCCAAATTGCTAGATGACTTATTTATCTCCACATAGTACTTGTGCTTGAGTCATTATTTGTGTTGTATTAATTAAACTGAATAAACTACCATGTTTAAAAAAAACTGCAGAGAGAAGATTCTATAATATCCTTTCTTAGTTTTATGAAGTAAAGAAGATTCTATAATATCCTTCCTTAGTTTTATGAAATAGATTTGAACTATACATATTTAAGTCAGACCTTAATTCCTCTTATTTCAGCTTTAGCACAACTTATTTTCTCTTGGTCTAAATGAGAAAAGAGGAAACATTCACTGTCCCCATCCATACACCATTTCTTCCAGAGCATAAAGATTTATTAAGTACCCTTTCTTCTTTACTTCTCCTTGGCTTCCCTCTTGGTTTTCCTCTTCCCTTCCTTGGTTTTCCTCTATGGCCTACTTCCCAAACTTTTAACCACTTCCATTACCTTCTCATAGGCATTTTTCAAGTTATCCACATCTCTATATCTGCAATATGCTATGGGTTCACAAAATGGAACAAATACTTTAAGTGGTTTTGGAAAAAAAAAAAAAAACAGTTGGTTAAAGCAGTTAAAGAAAAAGTAAGAAAACTCTGAATTGAGGTTAACTTTAGTGAAATTTATAAAGCTTTACTCACATACCTTGGTCTCATAAGTAGATTGGTCAAAGATTCCAAAATATTCACCCAGAGCACCTTTTTCCTGCAAATATACCACTGAAGTTGTGCTACTAAATGTTAACGGACTTTCTAGTGACTCCTTTATTTACCAAAGTAAGGCATAACCTTGGTCCTGAAATTATGACATTGAGCACATGATCAATATTAGTTGAACATTATGGTATTCATGGGTGAAGCTACTACATAAATATTATCATTGCTATAAATAAGTTAATATCACAGAAGAAATAAGGGTATTTGCTTGAGGACCAAGTATAAAAATGATAAATGAGGGAAGTTGGTGAGAAAAGCATTTTTCTTGGCCTGTGGTCAAAAAACAAAGCTTTAAACAATTGCAGGGAACTTTTTTGAGATGTGTGTTGGGAAGCAAATTCAGCTAAATATAAATCAAAGGAGTTCTCTTTATTGTAATTCAAAGATGCCACAATATAGGAAGCAAGGGAGATTGCCAGAAGAAGAAACAAATATTTCCTTCCCAATAGAGAGATCTTTGTAAAGCATGGTTTTTTCACTTCTATCCTTCTAATTCTTTGATGTCTACAGAGAGGCTTGTCATGGCCTACAGTGAGGCTTTGTGGAGCTCTGGCTAAGAGGTGGGTGAGAACACAGTCTGTAGAGTCAAGTACCACTGAGTTAAAACTCCAGCTTTGCCATCACTTCTACGCAGTTCTGTTCTATTTGTGTCTTAGTTTACTTCTTTCTAAGATGGATCCAGTAATAGCAGGGCATACCACATTATATTCAGTGGTTAGTGCAGTACTTAGCCCAGAACAAATATTAAGTAAAGTTAACTTTGTCATTAGTGTTGTTATTAGATATTTTTCAAAATCAATTCCCATAATGTACAGCTTTCTGGTTGACCTTAGTTTATTTTATTAATTCATTCCAGTTACTCATCATTGTTTGAGCTGGTCTGGGAAACTATAGACATCTTCCCCACCATGGTGAGCTTTTCATTATGTACTTGCATATGCATGCTCTTTCCATACATTTGGTCTAATAAGTTTTCATTCCTTATTCTGAAGCAGTTCCAACTTTACTTCATTTCTTTCTTCAATCATGACAGATAGATTTAAATTCTCTCTGTTTTCTGTTATTCTAGGCCTTTATTCATTTTTTTACAGTGATACCTCTTACATTCTTTGCATAATTTTCCCCTAGCTAAAATGTAAAATTCCTCAAAGATAAGGACTATATACTATTTATTATTAGGTTTCCCAGAATCTAACACTCCACTAGACACAGAGAAAGCACTTAGTAAGTTTTTAAGGCATGAATGAATTATATAAAATACAATATGGCAAAGCTGAGGTATAAAATAATGGGAAAATTAGAAATATAAAACAAATAATTAAGAATCATAGAAAATAAAATAGAAAAAATTTCAATGATAAGGGTTAATTTTTATTTAGTGCCAAGAAACATCTCTAAGATATTAAAAACCATGCTGCCATATTGAGAATAATTACATTTTTAAAATTAAATATGATACCAAGCATAAATATTATAGTCCAAATTATAAACAAATATAAAGATACAAGAGAGCAGTACCCCAATATGATAGGAACACAACATGCCTGTGGTGATAGAATTAGAACTGAATTATATTTTAGAGTTTTCTGTAGTTCTAAAATACATAAGAAAACATTTATTATTATTATATATAGAAAAGACCCATATGCCTTTTTATCCTTTGATGATGTTATACAACGAGAAATGTGTTGGGACCTTCTTAAAGCCCTATATTCAGAAATTGTCAACTGGTTAAAATACCATGTGAGTAATTAGAGGCTCAAAATCTTTCCAGGCTATTTTTTCCAAACTTATGAAAAAAAAATATACATACATCTCTTAAAAACTGTATATTATCCTGTCTGTGATATCTTTTCTTATATCTCAGTGTGTGCTTTAAGCCCCAGCTGCTCACCCTATAAACATACACATTTAATGAGCAAGGGGCCGGGGAAGACAGACACAACACACAGTCATCTTCTGAACAGGAAAACAACATAATTCAAAAAGCTTTATCTTCTTTGCAGTCATTAAATTGAATGTTTAATCCATAAGGGAAATTGCAAGTCATAGTCCTTTTTGTATATAGATAGAAAGGCTAGAACTCAGAGAGGGAAGGAGATGTGCACAAAGTCACACAGCTAGTTAGTGCTGCAGTTAAGACTGGCTTCAGGATCCATGACTTTTTCAATTTATGCAACCTTATAGAATTATAGAAATAAAGAGGGTTGTTATAAAGCTGTCCCTACAACCATCTCATTTTACAAAGGGATGACTGAGGACTTAGTGTAACACGTATTTTCCTCTAGGTCACGGATCTTCCTTGAACTGGGCTGGAATGAACAGCCAGGACTCGCATACCCCAATCATTACGTTTTTTCTGCAAAAGCAAGAAGTTACTCTAGTTCTCACTTACACCACAGTTATTACCAGCAGTACTGGAGTAAGACTTGATCCAATATTTACGTATTATTTGTATGTTAATTGAGGTCTAACTTTGTTCTACCAGAGAAGAAAAATAACTATCTGTCTAGCATAAAAGCACATCATTTCTTAATTGTATTCAATCTTGTTTTCAGAATGTCTCCAACATTCTTATTCATTTTATTCATTTTCCTATGAAACAATGATCTATGACAAAGCCAATGAAAGATTTAAAACTTCTAATTCACATACATCTTTGAGTATATATATGTGTGCATATGTGTGTGTCTTATATGTTTTCCTAAATTCTGAAAGCTGCAAAAGTTAAAGTATTTTTTGTTTGCTTTAAACCTTGATTAGTAGGCACAGGCTGTAGTGGCTTACTCTATCAGTGGCTTACTCTATCAGCAAGGAAGGACAAAATTCCTGGAAGAAGGTCTAGCCTCTGTGGATAAGCCTGGATTTCCATAAAAACAAGTAGGATGTGCCCTGTGGTGCAGTGAAAAGTAAATGATATAAAAGACAAAGAACCTGTATTCTAGTTGTATTTCTATCCCAAATTAGCTCAAGTAGCTAGAACAAGTTCTTTTTTGATTCCAGATATCTATCTTTTCATTTGTTCTATAAGGAACTCATTGGAATTTATCATTTTTAATTTTTTTTTTTTACCCCCTGGTAATATTACTCAAACTTTCCCACTGGGGCTTTTTTCTAACAGGCTGTCCAGATGTTTATCAAAGACCTTTGAATCTTATGCAAGTGATACAAAGATAAAAAGTAAGGTTGAAAATCAAACATGTCAAGGAGGCAGTGGTCAATTGAGGTCCAGCCTGTGGTGGGCATGGTTCCTGCATAATATCTGTGGGATCTTGTCTTTGCCATATTCCAATACCCTGTCCGTCCTAAGAACCCTGAATATATAACCAGAAAGCTTCCTTCCAGCTTCAGAGACAAGCTAGTTAGGATGGATTATTATTATGGTATATGATAGGTTATTTGTAATTGAGCAGAAATATTGGAATAATCAACCAGCTTAACAAAGAAAAGAGTATTCAATAAATTAATAGCTAACAATTCAAAGCCAAACTCTTTTTTGATAAATATTAACTGTGTTTTGTTGAAAAGATATGAAAAACATACAGTTTGATTTTAAAATGTATTCCTGTGTTTATATCATCGTCTCTGCCCTTATTCATCTGAAAAACCTTTGCTCATAGGAACAGACTAACTTCAGATCATGTCTCTGACCTGCTAAACACTCTGCTAATTGCTTTCCTGTGCAATCAGAATAAAGCCTTCCTATGGTCATGCACTTCCTCTGAGATCTGGGCTTTGCAATCTACAGCTCAAACTTCACCACTCTTCACCTCAATGTTCATAATGCTCCAAGTTCACAGATCTTTTGGTTCTTTAAGAACACCAAGCCTCTTACTGCATTAGAAATTTGGTGCTAGCACCCTTTGCCCAGAATGCTGCTCCCCCTAGATCTTTGTTTCACTGAGTCCAGTCATTCAGGTTTGCGTACAAATATCACATTCTCAGGGAATCTTCCTTTGTTTATACAGTTAACAGGCCCTCCCTGTCTATCACTGAAGCTCTATCACACCATCCTTTTTAATTTTCTCTACAATTCTTATTACCAAATTAGAGTTATTTGAATTATGTACTTATTCACTTAATTACATGTTTGCTTTCCCCTCAGCACACAGTAAGCTCCTTGAGGGCAAGGCCTTATCTCTCTTGCTCAAATGAGTATCTGTAGGACTTACAGCAGAATCTTTCACAAAGTAGACACTGGATAATTAGCACTGGATGAATGAATGAATGGATGCTATTCATATAGAACTGTTAACCAGAAATGCAAAATAGAATGTATTTAATAATCTTTTATTTGAGTCTTTTTCAAATGTACTAAATATTTACCATTAATAAAGCCTGTGGCTCCAGGACCAGGAATTAATGAAAGTGACATTATCTATGCTGTCAGTGGTTTGAAAGCCATAAATCTCTTGATTCACTGACCAAAACTAATGACTAGAAGTAACAAATGATAGAGGACGAGGGCAGGAAGGAAAACCCAGAGTTCTCCTTAGTCCTCTTTTCTAGCTTATTATTACTTCTAATGACCTATCTTCTGAATTTATGCCCATAATATCAGGTTTTGTTTATTTTTCGGTTTCTTGATGAATTCTATCATCCTTTTTATTTCTGCAGTATGCCAAACTACTAATTCTGAATTACTTTTCCAACCCTGTAGCTTGCTGTTTTGCATCATGAAAGAAGGCTTAGCTGAATACTACAATCAAAGGACTACTCATATCATTAGAAAAAAGCCCTGCTTTCTTCATTAAAAAAAATGAGAATAAATTTTGTCATTCTTTGCTTGCATACATGTCTTATCCCCTGATGCTCAGCAAAGCTGAATTTTCAAATTTGTAACATTTCTTCAGGTCTCTGAGTTTGATTAATAGTAATTGTCAGTCCATTAAAATGGATTATGATGATTCCCAAGGAATTGGTTGTTAACATAATTAACAGCTGGCTTTACTTTCAAGACATTAATCAAAAGAGCAAGTTGCTGGAAATGACCAGGTTCCCACAAATGTTGCTAATTAACAAAGGCATTGAAGTTGTGTGACAATGATTTCTGATGCTGTTATCTGCATGATTATATCAGCTTTAAATATCCCCAATGTGATATGTTTTCTCAAGTGTTATTAAGCCAACAGGCATTTGAATGAATTTAATTTAAAAGAAACTGACTATATTTTAATGTTTACTTTTGGACAGAATGGAGTGTAAAAAAAAATTTGCAGCCAACTATCTGTACCATAAAAATAATACTTCTTGAAGATACAGGATACACTTTACCATTATCTGCTTACATCACATATTATTATATCTATATATAATGAAAGCAACACATGAAATAAGGAAGGAGAAAAAAAGTACAAAGAAGATTTAAAACAATCACACTTATTCCTATCAAGAAAGTGCAACCACTCTTGATGTTTTAGAGTATTTGCTTCCAATATCTTCATGGGGCTAAACTATTCTGTTTATGTTGTTATATGTATGATTTATATGCAATTTTTGTATCTTGCTTTTTTTTGGTAACACTTTCACATGACTTCTCTGTTAGAGAGTTAGTAAGATAACATTTTAATTGGCACATTTATTCCATCAAAAAGGTATTTTATATTTTACTTAACAATTCCCATAGGGTTGGAGTCATAAATTTCACTTTTAAATACAAGATTATAATGAGTTTCAGTTAGTGAAATAATGCTTTTAGGTCCTATGATGCTTTTGTTTCTTGATCAGAAACCAGGATTTTTTACTTCGACCCCTGGTAGAGTTGCCAGATTTAACAAATAAATATACAAAACACCCAGTTAAATTTGAATTTCATATAAATTTATAAATGATTTAAAAATATATATAAGTATGTCCCACATAATATTTAAAATTTACTAAAAATGCATAGGTCATTCTTAGACTAAACAAAAATTATCATTTATCTGAATTCAAATTTACTGGGGCATCCTGGATTTTCCCTGGCAACTTTCAAACAAGATTTTTCTTACAAATTGTGGTAGGCCAAATAATGGCCCTTCAAAATGTCAATATCCTAATCCCCAGAACCTGTAAGGTTACATGGAAAAGGAGACTAATTTACAGATGGAATTCAGATGGCTAATCAGCTGATATTGATATGGGGAGATTGTCCAGGTGGACCCAAGGTGATCACAAGTGTCCTTATAAATGAAAGATGAAGACAAAAGAGAGAACCAGAAAGATGGAAGTGTAAGCAATTTGGCTTAACATTGCTGGTATGGACAGTGAGGGAAAGGGCCATGAAATAAGGATTAAGTGGGCAGCCTCTAGATACTGGAAATAGCAAGAAAATGTATTCTCACATAGAGCCTCCAGTGAGGAATTCAGTCCTTCAAACATCTTGATTTTAGCCCAGTGAGGACTTGTTGGACTTCTGACCTCCAGAACTAAAGTAATAAGTTTGTGTTGTTTTACAGACATGAAATTCTGTTACCTTTTTATGACAACTATATGAAAGTAATACTGGTGTTTTCATGAAGACATTGGTGGTCATTGAACAATAGGTAGGCTGATTCCCTTTATTCTTATATTGTGATAATTTTATGAAAGAGTCTAAAAAAATCTGAACCAAGACCTAGAAAATACCCTACAGGGAAGATCAAGAGGCCAGATTCCTACTATCACTCTCAGTTTTTTCGACGTAGCCAACCTGGGAACACTACACAGAGTGGTTTAGATCTTGGAAAACTGACATTGTTTTGTTCTTTTCTTAGTGATTGCATGTGAATGGCTTGAGATGCAAAGAGACTTTAATTCAAGCAATCAGCATCCTACAGCATTAGTCATGAAATGAACTCAAATCAAAAGATTCCATTTGGGAGTTAAGCTACAGAGTAAATCAAAGACAGCTGAGATAAGCAAATGTTCCTCATAACAAATTTTCTCAGTCTGAGTTGATGGTGGGACCAATACTCAGGACAAATTTGCAGGTATTCAATATGAAAATCTAATTGTTAAATTCAGCGAATTTGCATATATTTACTGTTATGGGAGAAAGGTAAGCTAATGTTGCTTTGCTACATGTCTGTGAAGTACAAAGGAGGCAACACACTGAATACTGTCGTCATTTTGCTTTTCTGGGAATGCCTCCCAGTTCACAAGTTTGTAATTAGCAGAGGGAGGATTTTATAGGCTATTTAAAATGTGCATGTTTCACAGAGAACTTTGCATCACATCAAACTTAGAGATGTCTTGGTTAAGACAGGGCCCTTAAACTTAAGAAGTTCAAAACCTATAGTGGAGAAAGGTTCATAAACTAATAATAGCCACACAACGTGATAAATGTTCATACTGAAGAATGCACAAGAAGCAGGGGGAGCCCTCAGGATCCCCATGAGAAGATAAAGGTTAAGATGGGTAAAGTAAAGTAAAGTAAAAGTTAACATGAGTAAACTAAAGAAATAGATTCAGGGCATACAACTTAATTAGGAGTTAGTGAAAAAGAAGACAGAGGACAAGAGAATAAAGATGAGAAATGGTATCTGGAGGAGGACATGGTATTGGAAAATGTAATTTGCCTTGTTTGTAATAAGAGAAGCTGGGTATATTTACATAATGGAAAGAAATCAGCAGAGTGGGCATATACAGTCAGGACTTCTCTCATGACAAGTGACAGTGACCCATATCAAATAACTTTCAGAAGAAAATTTAAATACTAACTCAAACAGTGATATTCAGGGTTGGGGCTAAGTCTAGGGATCCAAATGATGTCATTTCAGATTGCATAAAAATAAGAGAAATTCTCTCAGTCAGCATCAGCATGTACAATCTTAGAGAAAGACCTTGTCTGACCAGTTGGTACACACCTGTCCATTGATGGACCACTAGCTATGAATAGAGGAGGGTGAAATATAATTGACTAATCCTGCCATGTGTACCACTATAGGGCCAGGCTGGCACTATGACTTGGAACCCCATGGGAACAATTAGAGTTAGTGAAGGAATTGTTCTCAGTACAATGGCTGATGTTTCCAGGAGGAGGGAAAACAGGAGGCGTGGCAGCAAAAAATAATAGACATCCAGCCCATAAGTCAAAGATACAGGTCAGGGAAGTACAAAATCAACAGAGGAAGACCTCAATCAGCTTTAGACCTGAAGCAGCACATCCTTGTCTTGTCACTTCAGACAGGTCCTCCCTGTCTGTCCCACCTGATCTCCCTGGGTCCCCCAAAGTAATTCTCTGTCCCTCCATTGTCTTTTATTGTCTTCCTGAGACCAATCATTCTATAACTTGTGACCAGGCCAGCTTTCCTAACTTTCAGATATAAACTCCCTGATGTCAGGGGCCCTATTTATCTTTTGTAGCATTCTAACTCTGCCACTGAACATCTGAAATAACACTTAGCACGTTTTCAGCAAGCAATTATTTGTTGAGTTAAACGAGAGATGGGGAGGATGCGGGGAAAACAGGGACTGAGGGAGAGTAAGAGCATACTATTTGAATATATACAACGGCTTTTGGTCAGAACAACTATGACAAATTTGTGTGTGCATTTTTTTTTAAATGACAAGGAGGATATCATAATCATGCACACGTGTGTGTGTGTGTGTGTGTGTGTGTGTGTGTGTGTGTGTGTCTGTGTGTATACCGGACTATTTTTTTCTCTTTAAACCTATCCTTGTCTCTGGGTCATCAGATACAAAATACCAGAGGTGGTGATCTAAAAATGTAAAATATTTCTACTGAGCAGGGAACACATTAAGGTCTTTGGGGCTGCTTGTTGGCTTCGTTTTGCTGCATGAGACCACACTCAAAGATACAGAAGCTTAAATTTTACTCCACAAAGATTAAGAGTATGTCTGAAAAGCCCACCACAGGCACATACATGAAATATCTAGGCATAATTAATGGAAAGTTTCTATAAGTTAAATTGTAGTTTGTATGAAGAAACCTTTCAGAATTTCTTGAATCAGAATGTTCCCCAAGTATCTCCACAGTGAAACAGAATAAAACTGCCTTTCAATGAAAGCGTTGGCAACTGGATACCCTCTTGTGTCCAAGTCAGCAGTGAGCTGTAAGTTTAACACATGTGGAAACAATACATTAGGTGAAGTTGCAAAAGGACATTTGACAGCTATACTCTTCAAATATCTTATAAGAGGAAAACTGTTCTAAAAAGAGAAAAAAAAAACCCACAACTGTCTGGTTTCACTTAATTCTCTTGGAGAAGTTGTGTTGATAATACAGGTCATACACAAACATACATACAAAAGCTTTTCATGATGAACATCACTGATGCTTCTTCATCCTGTAGGATTAGATGTGTGCATGTGTGCATATGTCACATGGATATGCCCACAAAGTATCTGGTATTTCAGAAAAATTTCTAAAATATGGTTTTGTCAGATAATGCATTAGTTCCAGGATTCATTTTAAAAGAAATTAAGATTGCAAGCCATCTAGTAATCTTATATATGTTTCAGTGGTAAACATGGAAGAAACAAAAAAAAATGTAATACACAGATTTTCATGCAATATAATACATATAGATCAAAGTGAATATTTTTTATTCATGGTGAATGCTATAATGTTCATGGGATATAAATAGAATAAGAATGCTATACTAGTTCAAATCAAAGAATTATTTTTCTGTCTATAATGAATGAAGATAGATGAAAAAATCAAAGTCTCACTCTTGAATGTCCAAGAAGAGCATTATAACAGTGTGATGGAAAGTAAGAGGCGGTGAGTAAGGATATACTAGAGTATTAAAGCCCCAAAAGAATGCTAGGCCAGTCTGTCTTTTCTTAAGTTATTACAGAAGTTAGAAGAAGCCTGCCACTGTGGTGTTAACATATCCATTCAATTATTGATTCGTTTGGTAAATTTGCATTGAGATCTGATACCTGGCACTGTGTTACTTGCTTGATTTAAAATAATGAAAAATCTCAGTCTCCATCTAAAGGGAGCCACATTTCTGTTTTGTTTGGAATTAGCCAGTCAGGCCATCAATGAGGACTTTTTTTTTTTTTTTTTTTTTTATGGTACACAGGATGGTTCCCATTCAATACATCCTTAGGTCTGGGAGAGAGGGGTCTTTTCCTTCTGTCCTTCTCTTTATAGTTCCCAATATATTACTAACAGGAAAAAAAAGTAAGTACATTTATTAAAGAACTCATGGATGCTTCTGTGACTTGGGGGTCTAGTACTCAGCACAGTGAAACATAATCCAGAAACCCTAAACATCTGCTGTCATGATTGACCCCACTGAGCCCTAGAGAAATATTTCCTCACTCCTCTACCCTTATGTCATTAAAATGAAAGACAACCGCATCCGAATTCTGTAAAAGACTGTAGCTGTCATGCCTCTGATGCCTGAGATGAACATCGCTTTTGAGTTCAGGGAAGACTTGGCCATGCAGTACTTAAAGAGCAGAGACAAATTTGTAAACTGGTCAAATTCTTGATCTGAGAGCATGGGTAGAATATATTCTTGCGGGGCACCTGGGTGGCTCAGTGGATTAAGCCGCTGCCTTCGGCTCAGGTCAAGATCTCAGGGTCCTGGGATCGAGTCCCGCATCGGGCTCTCTGCTCAGCAGGGTGCCTGCTTCCCTCTCTCTCTCTCTCTGCCTGCCTCTCCGTCTACTTGTGATCTCTCTCTGTCAAATAAATAAATAAAATCTTTAAAAAAAAAAAAAAAAGAATATATTCTTGCATGTGAAAATGTCCACTGTTTGTATTTCCCAAAGGTCCAAAATGTGGTTCATGGATACATATGCATACATAATACATAAAGGTTACATACTTATATGAGTGTAATTATAATATAAAATGCATAGTAACTATTTTAAAATTAAAAATCAGAATTTACATGTTAGTTTCATTTAAAACTCCCTATTAATTTCTGTATTCAACCTTTTAATTTTGCTTTTTTCTGCTGTTTCAGAAAAGTTGATTTTAAAAAGCATAAAATTAAATTTTCTGTTTTTACAGCTAAGTTTTATTTTTAGCAAATATATATTCAGATTGTCAACATCTTACAGTTCCATTTTACTTTCATCTTTTAGATATCTGTTGTTGGACACACATTATATGAAGTTGTTTATAGCAATGTACTGATTTTACTGCAATAAAAATACAGGATTTTGTATATATTTCTACTTGCTTTTCTTCCAGATACCTCCAGAACATCAATAAAATATCTACATGTTTGTAATAATATATTAATTTTTCATATTTTCCTAAATTTTAGTTCTATCAAAACAATAACTTGAAGCATCTCAAAGTGAGAAAGTAGATATCCCTTTTAATACTTTTTAAAGTGATATTGAGAAAGTCATTAATTTGTACGTTTATCCCAAGCCATGCAAAAGTTACACACTGACCTGTTTAGATTCCTCTGTTAATTTAATGCATACCTAAGGCAATATTTTATGGCACTATATTATACCACAGAGGATATATAATGAGAAATAAAATAAATAATGACCTCTCCTACAAAAAAGGTTATCATTTTGTAAGAAACAGAGGTAATTAAGGAGGCCATGGTCTGCGGTGCAATATTGTAATGTGGGGAGTATGACACAGCACTTGCACTCCAGAATCATAGTGGGGTTCATGCTGGGAGGAGGTGAAAGGAAGGCTTTCTAGAGTAAAATGTGAAATGGCAGCTGAAGGGCAGGTTTAGAGAGCTAAGGATGAAAAGGAAGTGAAAATATAACCTTTAGGTGGCAGGGAAATCATGGCAGAGGCCTGGATGCAAGAAACAGTGAACTCTTTCTAGAAGAGAAAATGGAAAAATGCTCATTTATTTTTATGTGTGTTATAATACCTGTTCAACTTTTCTCCCACTTTGTACCATCACTCTAATTTGGTAGGAAAAGATGAAAGAGTAATATTCCATAATAAAAACAATATCAATAGTACTTGCTAATTCCTAGGTGGTACTTACTAAATGCCAGGGAATTATACATGAACATTTTTTATACCCTAATGTATTTAATCCTTATAACAACACTAAGAGGGAGGGCCTGTTATTACTACCTTTTTAGTAGCAGAGAAACAAAGTCACAAAAATGGTTGTCACTTGTTTATAATTCTTCAGCTAGTAAATTGCAGAGTCAGGATGATTTAGAACTAGGCAGTTGAGTTCCATATAGTAACAGTGTTCTATCTGATAATGCTTATATAACATACATAATAACATATTCATATGTTATAAATATAAGTTTAATATTTTTATTATTGAGAGGGCATATACCAGATCTCTGCTAAGTACTTTACGTTCCTTATCATATTTATCCTTCCCAATTATAATTGTTATCATCTTTCTGCAGATAACGTTAAGCCTTGGAGAGATTAAGTCATTTCTCTACTATTCATTTCTCTACACAGTTAGGAGGTCATATAGCTGGGAATCAAAGCCACTTCCTCTGATCATAGCCAGGCTAAGCTGTCATCTAAGGGCAAACAGTTTCTAAGTATTCTTTGGAGTATGATTATATAGAATTATAGATGTTTCTCAGAAAATTCTCAAAGGACTTCCCATTTTATAATGTGGCATTTTTCTTGATTTTTTTTCCTAAAAAATGAAAAGATTATTTCAAAACAAAATTACTCATAAAACAAACTATTCTTAGATTTTTCTTCTCTGTTCCATAATCCAAAATTAAGAGGCAAAATCCAACCTGATGATACATTTTCTTAAGGAGTGGTGAAACTATTTTTTCTCCCTTTGAATGTGGCCACTATGTGTTTTATTTTTAATGACAATATTTCCTTCAGCTACTTCAATGAAATCCTGATAGAAAAATCTCAGTGAATTTAAATCTCTTTATTATAAAATGTAGATAAACCACAACTGGTTCGGGTCTTTCACTTCTCATATTTCTTTTTATTTTTCTTATTTGAATCTGTGTCTTTTTTTCATTTCCCATAAGCCTGGTTACAGACTGTTCTGGGTTCTGTGGAAAAGTAACAAAACCGATTTTAACAAGTTTTTGGTCAAGGCGCTGAATCAATGAAGCTTGGTGTCTTTAGGGCCAAATTTTAGCACATATCCCATTGTTCTCTCAGAACTGGGCTTTTTGGCTAAAGGAAATAATTCTTTAAAAACAGCCCCCCTACTATTATGAAATTTATAAGGCTCCACCTAATCTAATTTTTCTTTGCCTCTGTCAAATCTACGTTGAATTAGACTGGGTGATCCAAAATTGTTTCAGCAAGATTACAGATACAGATACAGAAAAATACCCATTGTGATTTTATATTCTATTATAGGTCATTTACAATTAACAGATGAATTGTTAGAAGCAGAATAAAGAACAGTCGAATACTTATTATCAGAGCTATCATGAAAAGCAAACACTGACTGAGCTCTCTTTGTATATCAAACACTATCATAGGTGCTTTAAATCTACCACCTTCTTTTAACATCCCCAAACTCTATTACATAAAGTGTTCTTATCTCATGAACACTAATGAGGGGGAAGTCCCTGAAAGTTCTTAAGAAATGTGTCAAGGTTTACATATCTAGAAAGTGACAGTTGTATGGTTAGAAATGAGAAACTCCAAAGTCTGAGCTATCAGACTTGATGAAAAACGTTTCTGATATGTGTATCCACTTTTTCTGTAAAAGTTACAGAGACAATATAAGCATTTTCAGGTTTGGAACTGTCTGTTCTACCCATCAATCTTCCACAGATTGACTATTTTGCTAATATAAGAACTTTTCTTTAAACTTGAGGCATGTAAAATAAGAGTAAAAATAAATTGTAGGTGCTATCAAATCCAGCAATTGGTAGATGTCCAAAATTTTTTGAACAAATCAGCTATTAAATGTGACATCGTTAGTTACTGACAAATTTTCCAATACTTTGACAAAATTATCATCTAATACTTGCTTGTTATAAACTACATTTATTCTTTACTATATAAGGTGTTAAAATCCACAAAGCTGTATTTTATAAATTTGTTAATGTTGGTGTTTACAAACATTTTCTCAAATTTCTGAAAAAAAATTACACATTTCAGAAATCATAAACCAGAAGAAGAATTGATTTCTACAAATTTCTAGGGGAAAAATGTTAACAAGATGGCTTGTGAGGACTCATAAATAAAAGAGGGATCACAGGAAGTCCAAAACACTTTTTTGAAAAATAAACAATATCAAATGATCTTTATCATTTTGATAATATTAATGGATTATTTAGTCAATAGTTCTCTCTCTCATCTCTGTTTGCTCTTTTCTTTCCCTCTGGTATCACTCTGACTTCAGCCTAGAATTCAAATTTAATCAGATTTTTATCCAGCTGTGTTGGAAAGAGGAAGAATGTAGGTTTAGTAACAATAGTGAGGAAGAATACAAAATGTCATTGATTTTTAGATCCACATCAATCTGAAGAAAAAGGACACTTGGGTCTTCAATGTTCTATAGGGGGCTTCATCCTGTCATATCTTCATTGATGCCTTGTATGAAGACAGATTTATTGCTGCTGTAAATCTGAGGAAGATAGCTATGTTCTGGGACATTCAGAAAAATCTCAACAGTTAGATTCTTGGGATGGAAAATGTGTTTATCCCTGTTAAATTTCCTCTTAGAAATAAATTGCATTATCTTAAAAATGCTGGTATTAAAATTTGGCTGGGAAAGAAAGAGATAAGTACAAGTTATGTGAAATGGGACTTAATTGGCAGCAGACTAAGTATGAGCTGACTGTGTGACACACTGTTTAGAAAGGAGGGGGAAAGCGGTTCAATAATTCACAGGCTATGTTAATACCATGGAATCTCCAGATCAAGAGACCATATATGATGACTGCAGTCGGTAGTAGTTAGATTACATTTAGAATCATGTATTTACTTTGGATGATGCATTAGAGGGGGATATTAGCAAGCTATATATGTTTAGTCACTTGGGCATTAACTTAATAGATATCAAGTACCTTCTATGTCTTAAGTAGAATGCTAGGCACTGGGTTTAATGAATAGTAAAATCTAGTTAATGTCTTCATAGACTGTAATGTCTAAAGTGTGGGGAGACCAGGCATTGAACATACAAACAAATAATGAAAAATCCTTGTATGCTCACATGCTACCATATAAGAACAACATGACTAAACAAATTACCACAACACTGGAGGATATCTAGAGATGGTGTGACTTTAAATATAAGTTACACAGCATCCAGAGTGCTTGCCTTTTCATATTCTGTGTATGTGCAAGGGAGGGGAGGGAGGACACTAAAGAGAAATATTTCAAGAGCTGCTAAAAACAAGGAATCATGAGAAGACTCTGAGACACATTCACAGATATTCAGATGCCACAAATAAAACAAATAGTGGTTTAACATAGATCCTTCAAATCACTGCTGATTGAGTTATGAGCCCTGATTTTTCAACCACTTTTCACACTGACAGCTCTATATAGTATGATCAGGAGTGAACAAAACAAGATCCCCGCCCCCCCCCCCGCCGAGGAATATAAATTTGTTCAGGTAGTAAATATTTAAGTGTGAAAGGTTGAGCAGAACATAGTGTCTCAGGAGTTGATGTGCCAGGAGCAGATCTGAGGGATGACAAGCTATCAAAGAAAACAGAATATTTGCAACTATAGAAGTGGGAAAGAGGGCCAAATGAAGTTAAAAGCAATATATGAAGGCTCCTGGGTGGCTCAGTCTGTTGAGCATCCTACTCTTGATTTCAGCTCAGGTCATGATCTTATGGGTCATGAGATGGAGCCCTGAAATGGGCTGTGTGTTTAGCAGTGAGTCTACTCAAGATTCTCTCGCCCTTTCCCTCTGCCCCTCTCCCAACTTGCACACTCTCTCTCTCTCTCTCAATTAATATATTTTTTTAAAGTATCTTATGGTCATTTATTTACCTAAAACTTTTCACAGTTATGTCACCAACAACTTTTACAGGTGGAAAATTACCTTCTAATTTAAGAAATGTACAATGTTTATTAAATTCTTTGGAAAGAAGGCAAACTATAATTAATAACAATATGGATGTCCTGTAATATCAAGAACTTTCCAGACCAATCTTTCAACTTACATAGCACTTTTTTTTTAAACCTGATACTATTTTTTTCTCTTTAAAGCTATATATTCCCCCAATTCCATTTCTTTTCCTTACAGTTTATCCCTTAGCTACCCATGGCATTTTATTTATAGAGTTTCTCATAGTCTGGATTTTATTGATTGCATATTTATGGTGTGGTTCAGGATATTCCTCTGATCTCTGTATTTGCTTCAAATTGGCTGCTCTATCTGAACACTTCATCATTTTCGTTTGATCCCTATAGTAAAATGATTAGGTGACTCTGTCCTTCCAAAATAATGTCTTGGTTTTGTTTTATTCTTGTGTGTTGTTAGCAGCCAGTGATATTCAATGTTTAAATTCATTAAGTTATTAGGGATTATGAAATGTTGGTATTCTGATTTTGAAACTTAATTTTCATTTTAACGGCCATGATTTTATTTAAAAAAATCCTTTTATTTTTCTGCTATTTGTTTAATCAGTTATACAGTTTATTTAAGTGCTTGATTTGTTTGTATCATTTATTCAATTTCCAAAATAATAAATGTGTTCCCTGTCATCTTAAAAAAAAAAAAAAAGATGAATTAGTTTTTTAATCATTATAAACTCATGGATTTAAGTATGTTTGATATAGTTCAATCTATTACAATTCTTATTCTTATTATTAAGCTCAATTTTTCCCATCTGTAGTCAGTGGTGGCCTTTTCAAGTTTATTTCTGAGTCTATTGATATCACCCATTGCTATCTGATGTGTGAAGATATTCTAGCTTCATTGGGCATTTTTTTTCCTTTAAACTTGGATTCAGCCAGATTTCTTCAAGAACAGTCAAATATTTTTAATAAGAAATAGTATTCAAAGACTAAAATCTGGGTGCAGAGATGCTTACTGCTACTGTGGTTTTCATTGTTAATAGATAGGTAGGTAGGTAGATAAATAGATAAAGATATAATTATTGATTATTGAAAACTGCTAAATTTTTGTGCATGTGGTATCCTCAATCCTGCTTTTCATTATTTGTCTATATCCACATTATCAATGTTTATCCAATCATAAACACTTTAGTCTTTCCCTTGTAATTCTTATTTATTCTCAACTACATATATAAAATATATAATATATAAATATATATATGTAATAAGAAGTATGATGATGATCTAGTTTTATATCTCCTACATATCATTTGCTGTTATTGTCCCATTGCTCAAAGGATTTTTTTTCTTTAACACCCTCAAATTTTACTACACTATTTACTGGTGTTAATTTTTCTAAGTTGGTACATAGTATATGCTTTTTATATGTAGTTTTATCTATATATTTTATTTTGAGGAGAGTTTTCTTCAATTAGAGCTTTTAATATTTTTTTTTCTGTTCTCTTGTTTTGTTTCTCATTTCTCTTGGACTTGCATTGTTTGTAAACTGTTTTATCTTTTTTGTCTGTTTTCCTTATTTGCTTTCTCTTGAATCCCTTTAATTACTTTCTTTACTTTTTAAGAAACTTTTCTTCCTTTAATCTTCTATTTTTCTTGAGACAATATTTACTATGTTTACTGGCTCTTAATTTCCTTTTAGTTTTGTATCTATTTATGAAATAACATTTTTAAGTTCTAATTCTTTTTTGATACTTTCAACTCTGGTTTTTTAAAAAAATTGATTTCTGTTGACTTTCATATATTGTAAAATTTTTAATGCCTTATAACCTTTTGATACCTCATATTTTATTTTAACCTCTATTTTTTTACTATTGTCTGGTATTATCTGAACTTCTATCTATTATGCCTTCATTATATCTAGTTATTATTCTGCTCTTATTCTTTTTCCATCTTGTAATAACTTTGTACTAGATTGAACTTGATAAATTTCTGTTGCTCATCTTTATGTGAATTTAACTTTTTCTAAAATTTTAGAAGAGCTATAGTTCAGAGTAAGAAGGGAGATGGTAATGGAGTACAAGGACCCTAAGCTGGTGTCATCCCACAAATACAACTAGATAACATCATATCAACCCAAATACCCTAGAAATTGACCTGAAGACTGGCAGAACAAACTCCACAACTAAAGGTAGACAAGAGGCCACATTAAAGTGAGTAGGGAGTGTGGATATGTGGCTTGGGAGAGAAATGGATCATGGCTGCTGAGGTGGGGAAGGAGCCATAGTCATAGATAAAGGTGAGATGCAGACTAACACAAAGAATGCATGGGAAGATGGTTCCCAGAGCAACTGGGCTCGAAAGCAAGAGAGCCCAAAATTTGTGAGATCTTGGAACTAGTAGGGATTAAAGCCTGAAGTTTTAAGAGTCAGCAGTCTTGGCTCTAGGAGAACTCAGAGGGACTGGAACTGCTCTTAAAGAAAAGGCAGTGCGGTTAGCCTGGGGATATACAGTGAAAACAGTGATCTGAAGAGTATCTGGGAAATACACTGAGGAGATTATTAGCTCATTTTGGAGCACATCCCAGAGAGACAGTATTCACAGAAAGACAACTCTGGGAGCAAAGGAACTAGCTAGCCAGCACCATTGCTCTCCCTGCACAAGGCCACCTGCATGCAGGAACCAGTGCAGCACCAACACTCACTACCTAATTTACTTACACCAAGCCTGGCCATATGCCACCCCCCCACACCACACACACACACACACACACACACACACACACACACTCAGTGGAAACACCCCTCCAAGTCACGCTTACCTTAGACCCAGTGTGTCAGGTTCCCACCTCAAACAGATTGGCCCAAACCACTACTAACACTGCGTCTCCTGACCTGGGAATTTTGTGGAGACCTGGTTCCAGTGTGGGTAGCAATACTTATTTCATAAACAGAACAGAGCACACCTAGGTAAAATGTGCCACATTCAGATCAAGGACCAAACACTGCTAACAACAGGTAAAGGGAGCCTCTGCAGACAACTGACCTCTAGGATAACGCAGCCAGATCACAACAGCAGAGTACACATAGCACATATTCAAGATGCTCTGGGAAACACCAGGCCTGGAGACCAGGAGACACTATTTTGCAAGACATTACAGGACCTCTTCTTCATAAAGCTATTAATCTCAAGAAAAAGAGATATAGCTGACTTTCCTAACACAGAGAAAGAAGAACAGAGACTAAAACAAAATGAGAAGACAGAGGAATTTGTCCCAAATGAAAAGACATGACAAGGCCATGGTCAGAGGTCTAAGTGAAACAGATGTAAGTCACATGTTTGATGGAGAATTTAAAACAATGATCATAAGGATATTCACTGGACTTGATAAAAGTGCGGAGGATATCCCTGAGACCATTAACACAGAGATAAGGAATAATATAGAAGAGATAAAGGGCTCAGTAAACAAAGTGAGAAACATGCCTGATGCAATGAACAGCAGGCATGTAGAAGTAGAGTAATTAATTATATGAGCTAGAAGACAGAGTAATAGAAAGTAATCAAGCTGAACAAAAGAAAGAAAAAAGAATTATGTAAAACAAAAACAGGCTTAGGGAACTCAGTGTCTCCTTCAAACATAATAATATTCATATTTGAGGAGTGCTGGAAGAAGAAGGGAGAGGAAAGTGGGCAGAAAATTTATTTGAAGAAATAATAGCTGAAAACTCCCCTAATCTGGGGAAGGAAAGAGATATTCAGATCCAGGAAGCATAGAGAACTCCCAACAAAATCAACAAAAGCACATCTACAGTGAGACATATTATAATAAAAATGGCACAGTGATAAAAAATATTAAAATATTAAAAACAGAAAGGCAAAAGAAGAAGGTTACATACAAAGGACCCCCTCCCCCAATAAGGCTACCAGTAGATTTTTCAGCAGCAAATTGCAAAGCCAGAAGAGTGGCATGATATATTCGAATGGGAAAAAAATATTCAAATGCTGAATGGGAAAAATCTGCGGCCAAGAATACTCTGTCCAGGAAGGCTATCATTCAGAATAGAAGGAGAGAGAGTTTCCCAGGGGGAAAAAAGAAAGAGTTCATGACTACTAAACCAGACGCTATATGTAGAAGATGTTATGTGCTATGCTAATGGTAACCACAAATCAAAAACCACTAATAAATATGCAAAGAATGAGGAGAAAGAAATCCAAACTTATTATTAAAGAAAACCAGCCAACCACAAAAGGGAAAATAAGAAGAAAGGATCAGAGAAAATCTTCAGGAAGAACAACAAAACCAGTAATGAAATAGTATTAAATACATATCTATCAATAATTACTTTTTTTAAATTTTTTTGGCAGAGAGAGAGATATCGCAAGTAGGCAGAGAGAGAGGGGGAAGCAGGCTACCTGCCGACCAGAGAGCCTGAGGTGGGGCTTGATCCCAGGACCCTAAGATCACTACCTGAGCCAAAGGCAGAGGCCCAACCCACTGAGCCACCCAGGCACCCCTATTAATAATTACTTTGAATGCAAATGCACTAAAAGACATATGGTGACAGAATGGATAAAAAAACAAGACCCATCTATATGCTACCCATAAAAGACTCATTTTAGAACTAAAGACACCTAGAAATGGAAAGTAAAGGGAATAGAGAAATTTTCATCAAGCAAATGGATGTCGAAAGAAAGCCAGAGTAGCAAAACACCTATCAGTCAAAATATACTTTAAAACAAAGACTGAGATGAAGAAGGGCACAGTATAATAACAAGGGGGACAATCCAACAAGAAGATATAACATTGTTATATTCATGCATCCAACATGGGAACATCCAAATCCATAAAACAGTTAATAGCAAGCATAAAGAAAATAATCAATAATAATAATAAAATATAGTAGAAAATTTTAACACCTCACTTACATGGATGGATAAATTGTGCAAAAAAGAAAATTAACAAGGAAACAAAGGCTTCAAATGACACACTGCACTAGAAGGATTTAACAAATGTGTTCAGAACACTCCATCCTAAAACAGCAAAATACATATTCTTTTCAAGTGTGCATCTTCTCCAAAATAGATCACATATTAGGCCACAAAACAAGCCTCAACAATTTCAAAATGATCAAAGTTATACCATGCATCTTATTGACAACAATCCTATGAAACTATAAATTGATCACATTAAAAGATCTGGAAAAGCCACAAAAGCATGGAGGTTAAATAACATGCTGCTATACAATGAATGGGTTACCAGGAAATAAAAGAAGACATAAAAAATATATGTAAACAAATGAAAATGAAAACACAATGATTCAAAACCTTTGGGATGCAGTAAAAGTGTTTCTAAGAGGAAAGTTTATAGCAATATAGATCAACCTCAAGAAGGAAGAAAAATCTCCAATAAACAACTTAATCTTGTACCTGAAGGAGCTAGAAAAAGAACAAACAAAACCTAAAACCAGCAGAAGGAAGGAAATAATAAAGATTAGGGAAATTACCAGACCAATCTTGAAAAGGAAAACCCAAACTGAAAGTATCACAATTCCAGACTTTAAGTTATATAAAAAGCTATAGTAATCAAAATAGTATGGTACTGGCATAAAATAGACACATAGATCAATGGAACAGAATAGAAAACCCTGAAATAAACACATAATTATATGATCAATAAATCTTTTGACAAAGGAGGAAAGAATATCCAACCAGGAAGAGACCATCTCTTCGATAAATGATGTTGGGAAAACTGGACAGCTACATGTAAAAGAATGAAAATGGACTACTTTTTACATCCTAGACAAAAATAAACTCAAATGGATTAAAGTCCTAAATGTGAAACCTGAAACCATAAAATTCCTAGTAGAGAGCACAGGTAGTAATATCTATGATATTGGCTATAATACCATTTTTCTAGATAATGTCTCCTGAGTCAAGGGAAATAAAAGCAAAAATAAAAATAAAAAGGTTCTTCACAACAAAGGAAACAATCAACAAAACTGAAAGACAACCTACTGAATGGGAAAGGGGGTATTTGCAAATGACATACCTGATAAAAGGATAGCATCTAAAATATATAAAGAACTTCTACAACTCAACACCCCAAAGCCAAGTATTCTAATTAAAAATGGGGAGAAGACATGAACAGATATTTCTCTAAAGACATTCCAGATAGCCAACATATGAAAAGCTCAATATCCCTCATCATCAGGGAAATGCAAATCAGTACTACAATGAGATATCACCTCACACCTGTCAGAATGGCTAAAATTAACAACACCAGAAACAACAGGTGTTGACATGAATATGGAGAAAAAGGAACATTTGTGCACTGTTGGTAGAAATGCAAACTGGTGCAGGCACTGTTGAAAACAGTATGGAGGTACTTCAGAAATTTAAAAATAGAGTTAGAGGATGATCTAGCAATTGTACTATTGGGTATTTACCCAAAGAGTACAAAAACACTAATTCAAAGGGGTACATGCACCCCTGTGTTTATTGCAGCATTATTTACAATAGCCCAAGTGTTCATTGATTGATGAAAAGATAAAGTGAACTATATAATTTCATTATATAGTTCACTTCTTTATCTACATATATCTGTATATCTATATATCTATATCTATCTATCTATCATCTATCTATCTATCTATCTATCTAGTTCAGCCATAAAAAAGAATGATATTTTGTCATTTGCGACAACATGGTTGGAGCTAGAGAGTAGAATGCTAAGTGAAAGATGTCAGAACAATACACATATCATGTGAATTCACTCATATGTGGAATTTCGGAAGCAAAACAAATGTCCAAAAAAAAAAAGAGAGAGAGAGAGAGAATACAAACCAAGAAACAGACTCTTAATTATAGGAAACAAACTGATGGTTGTCAGAGGGGAAGTGAGTGGGGGGATGGGAGAAGTAGGTGATGGGGATTAAGGAGTGTACTTATCATAATGATCCTCAGGTGATTAAAATAAAAACTTTAAAAAAATTAAAAATTTTTTTAGAATATTATTTTTTTAAAAAATTAAAAATTTTAAACAAAGAAGATATGGTTCAGCTAGATTTTTCCTTTTTTGTTGTTTTCATGAAATGTAAAATATGACACCTTAATTTCTGAGATTCCTTGCCTCTAGTCCTCTCTTCCCCGTGTATCTGGATCATGTCTATTTTCAGTTATTTTTTTCCTATCCTACCCAATTTTGCTTCCACTTACAGCAGTATTCCTTAGTAAGAGGCCCTGTCCTGGAATGGCACCCTAGCTAGTCAGTTTCTAGAGTTCATAAGTGACAGACCACTTCAACCTCTAAAGGCCCTGACAAAAGCCCTCTGTAATTACCCACTCTGTAAGTGAGCAAGATTTCCAGTTTTAGCTATTGTTTTCAAATACCCTGCCTTAACTTTCAGGTGACACTTGGTGATTTTTCCCCTACCATTTTATATTTCGGGTTCAATGGGGATACCTTCTTATTTGACTCTCTGTGTGTATTTGTGTGTGTGTGTGTGTTGCTTTGGGTTTGGGTTTTATTATGTAGTTGTTTCTTTTGATTTTGTGGGGAGTATTTGGGAAAATCCAAAATCTATGTTGCTGCCACTGCCACCATCTTTCCAGAACTTACCAGAATTCGTTTTAATTACTTATATTGTAGACCTGAACCCTAAGACTTAAAATTTGTTTGGGGACTTTATTGTCTTGATCAACTGTCTGTGAAAAATTATTGGCCTTCTCTTTCAGAAGATCTTTTTCATACTAAAGTGCCAGATCTCCTTTTTGTGTTTCTGTATACTATTAGTCACCAAATAATGATTTTGGACTTCGTAAATTGACAAGCCCTGATTTTTTTTTTTTTTTTTTCAGGCAGAGTTCTCCTTTTCTACTTGGTAAAATTCTATTATTATTCTAATCCCAAATCCTAACTCAACTGGAGTTCTTACTGTAGGATACCAATTTCTACTGTTAAAAAAAAAAAAGCATAATAAAGTGCATAATTAACCAATTATCAGATTTAGATGGACATTTCTTATCCATGGGGAACACCTCCATGGGGAACACCTCCAAACCTATAGCCCTGCAAGGAGCCCAAATATTCTTTGGGCTATAGCAATGGATGATTATGTGTTGTCAGTAGCTATCCTGCTGTGCAGGAATATTTTAGAGTTTTGGACCACAGACAAGTGATATCAAATGTGTTCCTTCTACTTAGGTGGCCAGGCTTTTGAGGAATAGGAACAGTCAATGCTTAGAACATGTCCTGGCTTCAAGCCCACATATCCAGTTTCTTCCCAAACATGAGTTCCCTATTTAGCAATGAGATAGCAGTGAAGACTATTATAGATCATATTTTATACATTAGAAATTTCTTTTCTTATCAATACCTCTTCCCAGATATAAAATATAAAGACAAGAGAGGAAAGCTCAAATGGTCACAGAAGAAAAATGGCCAAGACATATAAATGAAGTAAGCAATGACAGTAAAATTTCTATTTTTTACCCCGGAGACACTTTGCATTTAAAGAAAATTCTTCCATTCCATGTTTTCCAGGTATGTTTTCTTTCTTTTTTTTTTTTTTTAATCGCAATGTCCTCTCTATCACAATGTCTATCTCTATCCCACTTTTAACAGAGACATAGATAATATTAAACTTGTCTTTCTGCCTTTTTTGTAAAGTTTTATTTATTTAAGTAATCTCTACAGCCCTTGTGGGGCCCAAACTCATGACCCTAAGATCAAGAGTCGTATGCTCTTCCAACTGAGCCCACCAGACACCCAAACTTGTCTTTCCTCTTAACTCCATTATACAGGAAATCGAATAACAACAAATGGCACTTGACACTTGGCCTAATCACGATGTAAATAAAAGGCAGTTATAGGGATATTTTAAAAACTGAAATTTAAAGTTCCACCCAAAAGTAGTACTTTCAATCAGCTTCATGTGACTTTTGTCATGCACTAATGAAGGCTCAACATTGCTAGATATTCCACTTTTTCAAAAGAGGCAGGGCTTACTGAAATATCCCAGATTTAAATGGTGGCAACTCATTCTAATAATCTTTAAACATTGTATAGGCAAATATAATGTGGATCAAACAAAACACATCTGTAGGTGATGGAATATAGTATATTTTTCTCCCCTAGAAGCCCGAACTAGTATATTCTCCTGTATTTTCATTCTTCTTGTGTTTCAGGACTGAGCTCAAGGGTTACCCTCTTTGTGAAGCTTTTCTTGAATCTCCCCAGATGGTACATGTTTCACTCCTTTGTGTGCTCATTACCTCCTAAACTGACTTCTGTCTCAGCATCTATATGTAATTTTTCTGTCTGTCATTCTCCCATATTAAGCTACAAGATCCTTCAGGTAAGAGGCTGTAATGGAATGAATGGTGGCTCCCCCAAATTATGTCTCTACCCTAAACCCTAGATCTTGTGAATATGACCTTATTTGGAAAAAGGGTCTTTGTAGATGTAATTAAGCTAAGGATCTCAAAATGAGATCTTCCGGGATTATCTGGGTGTGCCCTAAATCCAATGACACATGTCCTTAGAAGAGACATAGTAGAAGGTCATGAGAATACAGGGGCAGAGACTAGAGAGAGGCAGCCACAAGCTAAGAATCATCTGGCAGCACAAGGAGCTGAAGAAGGCAAGGAATGATCCTTTCCTGTAGGCTCCAGAGGGAGACTTGTGGTACCTCACACCCTGCTTACTGACTTGTGGCTTATACACAGTGACAGAAAAGGTTTTGTTCTTTTACGTTCTCTGACTTTTGGTGATGTATTACAGCAACTCTAGAAAATGTATAGAGCGACTATGCTTGCATAACCTTGTATCCTAAACACTTAGCCCAAAGTCTGCTATATAGGTAGCAAGCAGGAAGATGTTAATTCTTCGAGATGAAAAGTATAAATTCTTACTCTTTATGAATGAGTTTCCTTGCATACTTCATGTACTGTGGTGAATTAATATTCCATTTCTCATAAATAAGGCTCTTAAATGGACTTATTAAAGTTCAGTAAGCAAATCAGTAGCAGTTTACTAGAATTAGGAAGATTTATGTACAATTGCTCTCCACAGAATTACGTAAGATGAGCAGAGAGGAACTACTTCCTCCATCATATCTGCAGTGCTATGCCCACAAGGTGTATAAAGGCTTGTCTCTTTCCTAAAGAGAGTAATTGTGGTCCCTGTAGGCAGAATAGCAGAATGTGTTCTGATAACAGAAGCCAGGGATTTGAACCAAAGTGCTACTTGTTACTCATGGTAATATCTTGCATAAATTCTTTAACTTCTTTGAGGGAGTGGGGGAAGAAGGGAGATGGTAAACCCTGTAAGTATTAAAGGAATTAGAAGGTTAAACACCCTCTCTGATCATCGGGACATAGAAGGGACTAAAAATATGTTATTTGCCTTCTAAAGATTTCCAGTATGCTGTTCTTTCTTGATTGAGGAATTAAAGATTGGGAAAATGTATTCACTGAGCCTACTGGTTTGAATTTAAGGGTATTATGTCAGATTTCCTATTCTTAAAATGCAATCCAGATTTCCCTTCTATAATTCCTGAAAAGCTACTTGAGGGATGGGCAGGATGGAGAGCAAGAACTTCAGTACCAAGAGGACCATTAAATCCTGGAACTGATAGTTCTTTGCTGAAAAATTAAAACAAAATAAAAATTAAGTTCTGCCTTGGCTCTCCATTTAATACCCTTCTTCTTGTTGACGGTAAGTTGGTGTCTATAATCAGCATACGATGCATAATGAGAAGGTCACATGGATGAAATCATGAACCCACAACTAGAATAATATCGGTATCAAGGCTTTCTGTGTGGAAGCAGGTCTTGCAAATTATGTTTAGCCTTATCAACTCACTTTTCTCCATTGGCAAAACATTTTCAACACCATGCTAATGTTGTTGGTAATTAAGTCAGCCTGCCCATCAATCTTTCTAAAAGAGAAATACACCCACCACAAGACCCATTGAAGACAACAGCTTTTATTCTATTCCCTGTGAACCAGTCTAATGGCTTAGGAAAGGAACAAGAAGCTCACCAAAAGCATTTTTAGTTCTCAGTCTCAAAAACGTGCATAGGTTAAGTTAGGTTATATAGATAATTTGTATCGATTAGTGGATATTAATTGTAGATTATTTTAAACTCCACATGACTTTTTTTTTTTTTTTTTTTTTTTTTTTTTTTTTTTTTTAAATCCCAAATGTTTTTTTTTTTTTTTTTTTTTTTTTTTTTTTGGTCATGATAACTGGAGAAAGAAAAATGCTCCAGGTATATAGGGGATAGAGGCCAGGGACGTTGCCAATCATCCTGCAGTACACAAGATAACCTCCACAACAACAAATGATACAACCTCAAATGTGAATAGCACCATAGTGGAGAAATAATAGAATACATAAACATAGCAGAAGTGTCTAGAAAGGAAAGCTTTATAAAAAAAAATATATATATATATATACATATATATATAATTTATATTTAAATATATATATATATATATGCTTTTTTTTTTTTTTTTTAAGTAGGTTTCATGCCCAGTGTGGAGCCCAGCATAGGGCTCAAGTTCATGACCCTGAGACTGCGACCTGGGCTGAGATCAAGAGTTAGGCCGGGCCATTCCAGTGCTCCTGGAAAGGAAATCTCATTTAAATTTGGGACTCAAGTAGCCATTATGGGGTATATACACATGAGAACTTAGAGACAGAAATAAAAGTAAAATTATATGAAGAAAAGTAGAAATATGTATCTTTAAAATAATATGCAAACTGAAATGCAGCATTGTTTTAAGCAATCAATGGAGATTTTTAAGCTAGTTGACCAGACACCAGGTCACAGTAGCATTAAGGTTATTAGACTGAGGCAATAGTAAAACAAATGTCAACTGTACACTATCCTTTGGTCCATATTACACAATGTTGAATGAGTCACAAAAATATTCATTTGTTTTCATGGGGTAAAGGACTGAATTTTGGTTACTGAGCATTATCGGATCTTGTCAATCAATGCATAAAGGCAAATAGTGATAAACAAATGCAGGCTAGAGGAAGAAGAAAGAGACTTGCTAATATCCTTACCCAACATCTTATCAAGTCAAGATATTTTCTAGATTTATAAAGCAATTAATAGAGATTTGAGACTATCATTCAAAGGTTAATGATTTCACTAAGGTAATAAAATTTTAACAATCAAAGGTTTGGAGTAGAAAGAGAACTGGAACACTGTGTAGGTTAAATCTACAAATTTTGGAACTGGAAGTTCAGAGACAAAATGTTACATTGATAATTAAAAAAGCGCAGTGAAGAGATAATTTACCTTAGGAAGGAAACATCAGGAGAACAAGTGTAGCTAAGAAATGAGACATTTGGTGTGAGTGTACAGTGGGTGCAGTGATGGTGGGGCTGTCAGATAGGAGGGTACTGCTTTTTATCATAGGCCTTTTTTTGCAGTTTCTTTATATGCAAGAATTTTACTATTTTTATTAAAGAATGAATAAAATTTTTAAAGATTATATTTATTTACTTATTTGAGAGAGAGAGAGAGAAAGAGAGACTATGTGTAGTAGGAAGAAGGAGAAAAGACAGAGAGTCAGAGAGAGAATCCCAAGCAGACTCCTCACTGAGCCCAGACCCCTATGCTAAGCTCAATCTCACAACCCTGAGATCATGATCTGAGCTGAAACCAAGAGTCTGACGCTTAACCAACTGAGCCACCCTGGTGCCACAAATTAATAAAATTTTGATTAGTAGAGAAGTTTGGACTTAATTCCCTATGGATTGTCTTTGATATCCCAGTCATTTTTCTCAAGTAGCCTCTGAAGCTACTTACAGTTAATACCATGTTTCAAATAACAGTGGATTCCATAGTGTTCATACAGTGTTTCATATAGAGGAAATGCTTTTTTCACAGTTTTTACTTCTTTGTATTTTTAGCAACACTGGTCACTGGGAATGTGGTTGGGGCACTTGGAAAATAGACTGAGGTAGATACGTGTTTCAGAAGTTTGTTGGTTGCACCTATGTAGAAATGAGGTAGCAGGATTGGGAAGGAGTATATGGTGAGCTGCAGGGCAATCACATCAAAGTTCTCAGCTGATTCTACAGAGAATTTTGGAGCTGAGGGGGCCTTTCAGAGTTGTCCCAAATAGAGACAATAGGGCCTGGGCACTATTCCCCCTTGTTGACAAGAATTGTCTGGAAACTTGACCTTGAGGTGAAGAGGCATTCCTCAGGTGAAGGCAATACCCCAAAAAGAGGATCTCTCACTAAATTTGCCCTCTCTCAATTAGATTTGAAGTCCCTAAAATTGAGACTTATCTCTTGGCCAAGCACCAAATCCACTACTTTACCTCTAATAGGTGCTCAAAAAAGTCAAATTGCAGATTTCTTAGAAGACAAATGGAAGGATTGTCTTAAATTCCAAACTTGAGGCTTTGTTTTTTATACTTTTAATCTGAAGATCTCAGACAAGTCCTTGTGTATGTTTCCAGGTTCCCCTACCTACATCATAGTTCAGGTATAAAAAAACGAATGCTATTAGATAATGATGTACCTACATTTTACAAGCCACAGTATAATGGACATATCCTGTTTTTCTATTATGATTGTGACATCAATTGTCAATTTGATTTCAAGAAATGCCGATTTCATCACTACAAAATTTGGTTGGCTCCCAACCACAAGCTTACATTCACCTCTCTTGACCCATCTACATGATTCACTGAGCTGTGAGTTATGCCGTTTTCCTAATAAGATGCCCAGTACTAAAACAAAACCACTGCAATTGGACATTTATTTTCAAATACAGTGTCATAAGCATCTACATTATTGTAACTTCAGAATACCATCACAGTCAATGAAAGAGATTTTCCTCTGAGGTTGCCTCTCGACATCTGACTCAAGTCCAAACTAAAATTTTAAGCAACAGGAAAATATGCACCATTGCCCTGTATGTATCATAGGTCTTTGTTTTGTTTGTTTTGTTTGAGGTTATGTGTCAAAGCCCAGAAAAATACTTTCCTCTTGACTGTTAACAAGAAGGAGAAACAAACCTTGGATTTATCATAAATGCATTTAAATGCCTCTGTGATTTTATACTGCTACCAGAAGGATAGACAGTCAACAAACAAAAGAAACTGGTAATCAAAGTTTATTTCATGAAAAATATATGGACATAGTCCTCAGATGTGATCTACTGACTTTATGAAGTATTCATACTAAATGGACATTAAGCCCACTGAAAACCTCAAGTTTAACCTCTGTCTTTCTCTAAATAAAATATGAAAATTATTTTCCACTTGAGGGTATTTGGAAACAGATACTGCCTGGTATGAAAATCTCTTAAGTAATGGCTTTGTACTTTCTTTAGAGAGCTTTGTAAAGGTTTCTATTCTCATCTGATAATATAAAACTTTCTTTGAGAACTGTTTTATAAAATTTATGTGTTCTTATGAGTTCTCTCATTCTAGATTACTATGTAAAAGACATCATTACCAAAGTAAACCAATATTGAAAAACAAGAGATAAAAACAGGAAAGAGTTGATTTACTATAGATATCAGACCTAGACTTTGAAATAACGATGATTAATATGCTTATGACAACAGAAGAAAAGACAAAGAGTATAATCAGAAAACTGGAATCTATAAAAAATAAAACTAAATTCTAAGAAAAATAAAATAATGAATTTTAAATCTCAATTGAGCAGATTTTCCTCAGGTGAAAAAAAAGGCTAAAAGATTAGTGAATTGGAAGAGAGGTCAATAAAAAATAAAAAACAAAAACATGCAATCACCACCACAAAAACCTAGATAGGTTGAAGTATAGAAGAAAGATATAGTAGAGAAAAGTGAATACTGATTTGTGGGTCATGGATAATGAAACTAGAATTAAAGTAATTAATAAAGATTGTTAAACATTTTTAAAAGAAAGTGGCTAAGAATCTTACAAAGCTTACAGTGGTCTAAAATTTTGATTCACAAAGTTCTACAAATTCCAAACAATATAAATCCAAAGATAAATCACACCAGCTACATCATAGTAAATTTGTGGGCAAATGAAAACAAAGGATAAGCAAGAGAAAAAAGACATGTTTTTCAAATGAGTATAAAGACACACAGAGACAAAATTGTCAGAGAGACTCAACCAAAATACTGGAAGCCAAAGAGCTGAGTATGGTAGCTTCAATGTGTTATTTATAATCACTAAAGCATGGTAATTAATACGCTACATTTGGGAGTTAAAGAATACTGTGTTCATATCCTAGCTGTGCTACTATGTAGCTAGGTGACCTTCAAAAAAGGTCACTCTTTGAATCTTTAGTTTTATTATTGAAGAATAGTTGACATACTCAATGAATCTCAGATTGAATCTTTTCAACCTCTTAGATTGCACCTGTGTAACATGAGAAAAATAGTGACATATCCTTCATAATTGTTGTTGAGATTAAAATATATCAATATGTATAACATGTTTAATACAGTACATGATATGCCTTGTTATTATATTTAGTTCTTTAAAATATACAAAACAAAATTTACCATTTTAAGCATTTTTTAGTGTATTGTTAAGTAGTGTTAGGTGTCTTCCCATTGTTGTGTAATCAATCCCCAGAACTGTTTTCATCCTCTTAAATGGAAGCTCTATACCCTTTAAACACTAATTTTCCTTCCCCCCACCCCCCAGCCCCTGGCAACCAGCATCTAGTTTCTGTTCTGAGAATCTGATTACAGTAGGAATTCCATATAAGTAGACTTATTCAGTATTTGTCTTTTTGTAACTGGCTTATTTCATTTACTCTTAATATCTTCAAGTTTCATACATATTGTAGCATGTGCTACAATTTCCTTCCTTTTTTAGTACCGAATGATATCCCAATGTATATCTATACAATCATATATATATATATATATATATATATATGCATATATATATATATATATATATGAATGTATATTCATTTTGTTTATCCATTTATCTGTCAATGGACACTTGAGTTTTGTCCATTTTTTGGCTATTGTGAATAATGCTGCAATAAACATTGGTGTATAAATATCTGTGTGAGTCTCTGCTTTGAACTCTTTCATGTATATACTCAGCAGTGGGATTACCGGATTATATGGTAATCCTATGTTTAATTTTTTTAAGGAACTGTTATTATTGATTTAATTATTACTTATAAATGCCATTCTTTTATTCATTAAGTTGAAAAGACCATGATGAAAAGCATTAGGTTTGCCACATTATACTGGATTCTCACATTCTCACCTGGTCTGTAGTATGTATCGAATAAATACTTGCTGAGTGGATGCATCAGTAAAATTGTGAACCAATAGACCGTACATGGAATGTAAGGGGAAAATGCACAGGTTCAAGTCCAAGCAATCACACAACCCAGCTTGGTGGTCTGGCTTCTGGGCACTTTAGTCACTGATTTCTGAGCTTTGCTGTTCTTTCATATGTTAAAGGGAAGAAGAGAAAAGCCCAGTTCTGAGAAACAAATGAGTAAATTTATGTAAAGACAATCTGAAGTGCTGATGAAACTTTGATATTCTAGTCAATTTTTAACCATTATTCATCCTGAAACAGATGTTTTGGCATTTTCACAAAACACATGTATTGTGGTTTGACATTTCTAACACAATATTTTTGTAGAGCATATTTTAAAATTACTTTTTCAGGAAATGATGAGTCCCAGTTCTATTCACGTACATATTTAAACACTTCAAAGTATTTTGAAGAAATCAAAATATAATTTTTTGGTTATAGATTGTTCTGAACATCAGGTAGAGGTTACATTAATGGTATGAAAATACTGGGGAAAATCTACATAATAATACAGTTTGAAAACATATGAGAAGATGAATAATGAAGATAATTCTTTGCAAATGTAAAATAGCATAAAATGCAAGTTACTGCTTCACTATTAGGACTGGGAACCATGTACTATGGAGTACTAACTATGTATGAGGTGCTGGGGAGGTCCTTGGCAGTACTAGCTTTCTTAGCTGTAGATAGGCTAATGCCTAGAATTTAAGTAAGGGATGAACAATAAGCTATAGGGAGGTGAGGAATAAATTTGGACTTCAGGAACAAATGGAATCAGGAACAAAAATGCTGCCAGATCTGTCTTTCTGTCCCTTACCATTGCTTTGGGGGGAATTCTGTCATCATGATACTCTTTTAGATTGGTTTCTCCTCATGAAGGGTCCAACAGCATATTACTGCCAAAAACAGTATGTGTTCTGCCAACAGCATATTACTTGGCTTTGCTTACAAAAGAGAGCTGATTTTATTTTATTTTTTAATTATTAGACTTTACTTTTTAGATCAGGCTTAAATTTACACAAAAATGAGCAGAAAATGCAAGTTCTTATTTGCCATCTCACCAACCCACCCTCTGCATTTCCCTTATTATTAACATCTTGCATTAATATGGTACATAGTAATTTATACTAATGAGTTGTAATTGTTGAGTCAATATTTATATATTATGATCAACTAAAATTTATAGTTATACATTAGGGTTTACTCTTTGTGTTATATATTCTCTAGGTTTTGATAAATATATGACATATCTACCATTAGAGTAACATACAGAATATTTTCACTGCCCTAGAAGTTTCATGTTTCACCTATTCATTCCTCTCTCCCTGCTTCACCAAACCCCATGCAGGCACTTATGTTCTTACCATTTCCATAGTCTTACCTTTTCCAGAATGTCATATAGTTGGAATCATACATTATGCAGTATTTTCAGACTGGTTTCTTTCACTTTGCAATATACATTTGAGGTTCCTCTGTGTCTTTTCAGGACTTGATCAATAGTTCATTTCTTTTAATCACTAAATAATATTCCATTTTATGAATATAACACAGCTGTTTTTTTTTCATTCATTTTTTGAAGGGCATCTTGGTTAGTTCCAAGTTCTAAGACAATTATGAATAAAGTTGTTATAAACATTTGTGTGTACATTTTTGTGAGGAGATACATTTTCAACTATTTTTTAGTATACTTTTTTTTAATTTTTAATTTTGGGGAAGTATTCTGATCAGGTAATCTTAGGTTAAGATCATATCCCTGGATTTACTGGATTGATTCATTGGTTTAGTTTTGAAAGAATTCATTGGATTCATTTGTTGAGTCTGGATAGAAAATGATAGCTATTGCTCTAGCCAGAGGAATGAGAAGCTAAGACCTTAGGAGAGGGCAGGGAAGACATATATGTGCACTGCAGCCCCTTGTACATTTCACACATTTAGTCTTTACAACAGCCATTTAAATACTTGAAGACACTCACTAAGGTTTAAAGAATTTAAGTAAGTGATGTGGGTGGAAGAGTGAATCTAAGAGTATCCACTTTCAAAACCCATACTTTCTAGAGAGACCTATTAGAATCTAGCATTGTATAATTTCAGAATATCACAATTTTGAGTCCACAGTTAAGGCTCAAATTTGAAAGTAACTCCTATAATATCTTTCATACAGAATTTTTGCATTTTACACAACCTGTCACACATAGGCTTATTCAGTTAGGGATCAATACCTGGCAAAGATTGAGGTCAGTTGCTATCATCTGATCATTACATCCTCATAATTACAATTTTGAGAGTCTTCTTCCCATTCATGTAGACACTCTTAGTTGATTAACTCAGTCACTAGAGGTTTTATTTATACAATTTGTTTAAAATTGTAGAATATAGAAGAGAGAAACCAATATAATGAAGTCTAGTGGCAAGAAATTAGAGATACCATCTTTAATCACAATTAAACTGTTACCATGTATCCCTTACTTATTGATAAGTAATAAAGCACTCCAAAATTTAGTAACTGAAATAGCCATCTATTATGCTCACAATTTTGTGGGTCAGGAATATTGAAAAGCTCAGCTGGGCAGTTGGTCTCTGATCCATGTCGTGTCAGCCTAGCATATCTGAGGCTGGAGGATCAGACACAAAACTGGAACTTTAGTCTTCCTTGATCTCTTTCTCAACATGAAAGATTGTCCTCTAGGATTCTTTCAAAATGCTTCCCAAACATGTTGTCTTAGAATAGTCATATTTCTTACATAGAAGCTAGAATTCCAAAGGCAAGAGCGAAAATTGCTGGAACAGTCAAGAGTCACACTTGGAGAAGACAAAAGAATCCCCCTTCTGTCCTATTTTGTTGGTCAAAGTGCTTACAGGACTCCTTTATACCCCCTCCTCATTCAAGGGTACATCTCCTCTTATCAGGGGATAGGAGGTCACATTTCAGGAGAGCATGCGGGGTGGGAGAAGGTGTTGCAAACATATTTAGAAAATATAATGTGCTACATCACTGCAAAAAATCTCCTCTCTTTCCTGCTTATTTATAGCCTAATAGTGTCTTAGTGCCTGCAGAAACTTAGTGATCTCAGAAACTAATCTTGACTATACAATTTTAGAAGAATTTATTGATTCCATGAATGTTGCTAAGAATATACACGTTATGTCAGGTCAAGCTCAACTTAGTTAACTTAGATAAAGCTACAACTTGTTGAAACCATATTTCTAGGTGTCATTGGGCATTTGCTTTGTGACAGGGATTCTACTACACACATACATATTTTTTTAATTTAATCTGCATGATAGTCCTCAGAAATAAGGACTGTGTCTTCCTTTACACATAAGGAAGTTAAAGTGGTAAGAGTTTAAATAAATTTTGGTAAATATGAGTTGTGAATGTAGGTCTCACTGCCATCAAAATCCATATATACTTTATCTTTTAAACCCACATGTATGTTTGTATGTGTGTGTGAGAGTATACGTGTATGGAGCTTGTGGGGTTTGGCAGCAGCCTTCCCAACTCACACATATTTAACATAGTTCTCACTGAACTTGTACATCAAATCCTTGTCCTTGACATAAATTCCCAAATCCCAAATAACCAGTATCCTCTGGGAAGAGAAAATCATGAACCTGTGGGTCCTTAAACAAAACCTTAAGGACCACAGGACATTGCTTGTTATGAAATTTTTGAGTGTTGTGATCTTCACGACATCTTGGTGTTCAGAGATAACGAAACTACCTAAGTCTCTGTTCTAGCTATCTAACTATGCCACAAACACAAAGAAAGCCCAAGATAAAATATAATTCAAAGTGGGTTATTGGGCATGCAAATATAATCACTAGCTAGCAGACCAAAGTACAAAGAGTATAGGACAATGTAGTCTGTCTTAGTCCAGGCTTAACTTGGATTAAGATCTGGGCCTATTACAAACCCCCTCACCTATTTGAATATTCTCCCTTTATTATACCTAAAAAAACTCTCTTAGAAATGACCAGCAAATTCTGTCATGCATGCCAGTTGAAGGACTGGCACCATTATTTCTATACTATGAACCTCAGTGTATCTTTATTCTCCACACTGTGTACTCAACCTATCTCCCCACCTCCTGTATAAAAATTGTAATTGGTCTATTTAACAAAATTTATACAATTTATTCATTATAATTTACCTCATTCTAAAGGTCTATGAAATTTGTTCATGTTATATCTATTTAATGAGATTCCCATTATTAGCTCAATTCAATTTCCTTCTGTTCCTTATATCTAAAGTTTACTCAGATATTTTATTCTGTCCTGTGAAAATTATCTTAATGCTCCAGCATTATAAAAATACAAAAACAAAGACATAATTTGTTACATAAATGGAAAGTTTTCTGATTGTATAATACTAAGTAATAATAATAATGTTCATAAAACATGATTTTATAAGTAACAGTATTATTCATTAAAAAACACTCCCAAAACATATGTGACCTCTATTTTTCAATCCATCTCTAAAGGTAGAATTATATACAGTAATATTCAAAATTTGTTGAAATAATATTTTGTGCATTTACTTATAATTCCATAATTTTAACTGGAGTCTGAATAAAAGATTATGATGTTTTTGGCAGATTTGTCTTGCTTTATAGTCTAGGATATGAAAATAGCCCAAAGAAAGTTTAACTTCCACTTTCCCTAGTTCACAAATGAAAACTGAAGGTTAGTCAAAGGAAAACAGCTTCCAGGAAGAAAGATATTCTAAAAAAAATCAAAACAGCAGCCTCCTCCAAAACCCTAGGCCCAGAGGCAACTCCAACATGGCCACTAAAACTGCATCTGGAGCCATGAGGGAAGCCAGATGCTGCAGCAAGTAATGCCTCCAGCAGCCAATGCTTGCTTCTGCAGCTAGCTTCCAAAGAAGGATTTTGAGAGAAAAGTTTCACCTTTTCTTATTGATTAGCAATGATTGTGATTAGAAGTTCGGAATGCTACCAAACAGCAATAGCAACAACAACAACAACAACAGCACCCACATAATATTCTCAATCAATGTCTGTTTTGTTAGGTTTTGTCATGTCTTAATTATTGTGATTGGCTTTGCTGAGACTTAATTTTCCCTCATTGCATTCTAGGAAGGCTTCCCATTTTCATCAAGGAACATGTGGTGCCAGGAATTAGTTAAAAGAAAAATAAACCAAAGGCAACAGAATCAAGTCCCTTATGACTAATGTCATGCTGTGGAATCATGTGGTTAAGACGTAAATATTACCTTAAATTTCTACCAAAATACTGTTTATTATATATAGTTCTTGACTTTGAGAATTCAGGAACACAGAAGTGTCCACATGTTCAGGGATGCTTCTGCTATTACTGATTTAAAGAATTAGTGAGAAACCTAAATCCTATGGCAATGTATTTCTTCCACATTGCCTTGGGCAGTTCTAAGCAGGGCAGAAGGGAAGATCCTAGTCTATCTGTACTGGAGCCACTAGAAGGCAAGGTGATAGTGTAGTAGTTTTTGGCTTAAATATTCCTGGGCATCTTAATTAAACTCAGATTGCTTTAACAATTAGTAAGAAGATGCCATCTTTACATAGTTGTGCTAAGAATTCATTAAATGATGTCAGTAAAGCCCCCTATATGACTGGAGTTAGAGATAAGGTCTTTATGGATATAATTAAATTTAAATGAAGTCATAAGGCTAAGACCCTCAGCCAATAAGACTGATTGATGTCTTTAGACACAGAAGAAGCACCAGGAGTGCATGTGCACAGAGGAAATGCCGTGTATGGACAGTGAAAACACAAATAGCTACAAGCCAAGGATAGAGACCTCTGGAGAAACCAACCTTGGCAACACCAGACCTTGGACTTTCAGCCTCCAGAAAACTGTGAGAAAATGAATTTCTGTTGTTTTAACCAATCAGTCTGTGGTACTCTGTTATGGCAGCTCAAGCTGATGAATACAAGTACATCACATAAATGCATCACCACCTACAGATGCTGAAAATGAAGGGCTCTGTATTTTATCTTCAGAGTGTTTCCATCTTATGAAAGACTGGTCAAATGAGTGATTTTAGTTATTAGGAACCACTGAGTGGGCAAAGATAGCTGAACTGATACAACAGTCCTCCACTGTACCAAAAGCAACATCAGAAAAACCTGCGTCAAGTTTACAAACCTCCTTCCCCACTTAGAATTTAGTAAAGGCTGATGTATCATGACTTTCCTCTAGCTAATACCCTTCCAATAGTATGAAGAATTGAAGGAGCTAAGAATGCATCCATTTTATAGCCCAGACTCCCCTCCCACAACATGCTTCAAGAAACCTGGGATTCCAAGCTGCAAAGGCTTTCTACCCTCTCCCACAGCCTGCCTTTGCTTTCTAAGATCAATCTTAATGGAAGCTCGTTCTGCCCGTGTATGTTCCTTAGACACAGAAGTGGCCAAGCGTGAAGTGGAATCTTTTGTTGTGAGGTATCAATAAATCTTTGGCATGATCATTGGAATGTCCACTTGCATGTGTGCATAGCCCATTGTAGTATAGGGTAAACTTGGAAATGGGAAGAGAAGGAAGACATACTGGGATCAGACAAACCTGAGGTCAGAACTCCAAAGAATTTGAAATTCTCAATATAAGTCTGGCCTTCTAGGTCATTTTGAAAGCATGCATGTCAATATAGAAGGGAACATAAATTTTATGTGGCGAAATGTTAATTTAAATTATAACTATTTAGACCTGTGATATGTGGCTCTCCATTGGTGTTTTGCCCCAGCTCCTGGAATATTACGAGAAGTGTAGTCAAATCCATATTCTGTAGAGAGAGAGAACTGAAACATTCATCTTTAGGTACAGGCTATAGAGACAATGCTCATAGTTTTACTTCTGCCAGTTGATAGTGTGCAAACTGCACTTCTGAGTCCTGAGTTTCTATGCTGCTCCTCCATGTAGGTGTGGGGTCAGGGATAATGTTGTAGATAGAGGTTGGCTCCTGGGCAACCTACTCCAGCAACAGTTTCATCTTGTCTAAGGTTGGGGCTCTTACATATGTAAAGGATCCTCTTCAGAAAAAAAGGCATCATGCGTTTATACTTTAAATAGAAAACACTTGCAGGTGCTTTGCAATCTATAAAACATACATTTAAGCCAGCACAACAATCCGATGACATAGGTGTCAATGGTCTCACTATCTTTTAGATGAGAAAACTGCAACTCGGAACAGTCAGAGAGGTTGCCCAAGATTTCATAGTCAATAATTGATGGAGAGCCAGAAAATAAATCCTACACTTAGAATTCTAGCCCATCCCATTTCCAGGACTCCATGCTATCACTCAGCTTGTGCTGTCCTCATAAATTTTCTCTGAGTAGCATTCAAAATTTTACTAAATATTCTTAGGAGAGTATGAAATTATATATAATAAATATATATACATGATTATATATTATATATAATTATTTGTATATATACATGTATATGATCATGTGCGTATGTGTATATATATATAATCATAAAATTCACAGATCTTAACATCTTGAAAAACTTAACAGACAACTGGATTCTTAAATATATGCAAATTATTATTCAGTTGATTATGCAATCCATCCAGAAACTGGTAGTTATACCATACCTTATAATTAATATCAGACTGCCTACACAGAATAAAATTAACTAAGTTTGTACTCTGACTAATTTTCATTGCAGCACTGTAACTAAGGAATTTAAATAACTTCAACAGTAGGTTTTATAATACTCCTCTATTGCAAGGGGTTGATGGAAGCATTTGTTCTTTGACGTGGTTTCCCTGGACTTGGGGAAATCAATATTAAATTATCACAAAATAAAATTTTAAGTGCTGTAACAAAAACCACTTCTATGACACTGATAGATTTATTTTTATAATTTATTGGATTATTTTAATGAACACATTATTATGTTGTAAGCTTTCCTCACATTATTATAAGATGGTTAAAACTATTCTCAAACACACAAAGTAATTATTCAGAAAGCAATCAAGAGAGTTTGCTGTTAGAGTCAAAATGTGCCTCTCAGATAAAGCTTTAAAAAATTTAAGACAAATCCTGATTTTTGTGTTGCTCTGTAGTGCCGTCATAACAGAACTTGAACATTAATTTTTACGTTGAACAGGCACCTCTTCTTCACAGTCACTAACAGAACCCTTTTTATACCAGTTAAACCCTTAAAGTAAGGTCTAAAAATGTAATGAAAAACAAATTATTCTAATGTAAAGTGGGTCTTAGAGAATCCAAAACTTTCACGAAGTAATAAAAGTTAAAGCTAATTTGTTAAGAAATTAAAATATTTAGTTCTCTCTCTTTTTTTAAAAAAATTATTTATTTGAGAAAAGAGAGAGAGAGAACATGAGTAGAGGGAGGAGGGGCAGAGGGAGAGAGAAAAGGACAAGCAGACTCCCTGCTGAACAGGGAGCCTGACTCCAGGCTTGATCCGAGAACCCTGAGGTCATAACCTGAGCCAAACCAGATATTTAACCAACGGAGCCACCCAACTGTCCCTAAAACACTCCATTCTCTCAGAATTGGTGAACACTCACAACATCCTTAGAAATTGGTGGTGGACAGTGGTCAGCAGTAAGAATCACTAATAAAATTTATGTACTGACTGTCTGAGAGGTTCCACAAATTGCAAGCTGGATGGTCTTTTCATAAACTAAATCTTTTGTAATAACCTGAATAAAAGTTATCTAAAGATACTGGTTCCTAATTTTGGGAAACTGTGTTTCCTAACAAGGAAAAAGGATCTTCATAGATGTGATTAAGTATCTTGAGATGGAATTTATCCTGGATTTACCCTGTAAGCAATAAATATAATCACAAGAGGTGGAGAAGATTTGATACAGATGAGAGGAGAGGATGCACACTAAATGGAGAATACAGGGGGGATATAGAAGCAGGAATTGGTGTGATGCACCCACTGGCAAGAAATGCCAGAAGAGGGACCAGATGTTGGAAAAAGTTAAGGAATGATTCTCCCCTAGAGTTTGGGGAGGGAGCACAACTCTGATGACATCTTAATTTTGGCCCAAGGATACTGGTTTTGGTCTTCTGGGCTCCAGAACTATGAGAGAATAAAATTGTGTGGTTCTACACCACTCAGTTTGTGATTATTTGTTATAGGAGCCAAAGGAAACTGATACACCTGTCTTTGCTTTGGTTTCTTCAGCTGTAAATCTAGAGTAATTATAGTACTCATTTCACATAATTATTAGGAGAATTTAGGAACTGATCCATATAGTGCATGAAGAATACTGTCTGCACTTGTCTACTTACCTCTATGTATTCTCTACCTATATTCAATAGAGCTGTACCATAACTATACCTACCTATATTATCTACCTATACTACCTGGGATTTTTAGTTATTACCCATTTTTGTTCTACATCTGAGCCTAAGATTATTAATTAGAATTCTAACTACTGGAAAAGAGAAAAAAATATTGTGCCACCAAATGACATTACATAAACAAAAAAACTTCAAAATATGAAGTTTACATTATTCAAAATATTTTTATCAACTATTCTATGAATAATGCTGTGAAATAATAAAAATCATGACACATTTTTTATATTTGTCAATAAAAAAGACAGCTTGGAAGGACAAAAAATCCTCAACATGCTGATTTTTCTCTGTGAGATACAATGTCTAATTTTTAATTAAAAGATCCATCTTTAGTAGAAGTTACTTCCCAATCAAAAACTTTTAACTCTAGGATGTGATATTTGGGATGTGGTATAAAAAGGGTTCTCTTAGTGACTGTAAAGAAGAGGTGCCTGTTCAACATAAAAATTAGTGTTCAAGTCTTGTTATGACGGCACTACAGAGCAACACAAAGAAAGGATTTCCATCATTGTCTTTATCCTCAGGCACATAGAATAAGGGCAAATATAGGTTCAAAGCTAAGAAGAAGGCCTTTCTTCATTGACACTCCCCTGACAAACTATGGCTTTGTGGTTTAACTTCTCTGGGATTTGGCTTTTTACTACATATCATCCATAGAACTTTACCAGCTGATTTCACACTGATGTTCTCTACTTTCCTTAAAATTTCAATCAAGCAATCTACTTAGTTTATTATTGTATCCTCCCTTATGGTTTAATTATTCATTTCTAATGTGTCCACTCAACTGTAAGCTCCTTGGGAATAGACGCCATATATTAGCATCTATGTATTTGGTATCTGCTCCTTCTCTCCATCAGCTCACACTACCCCAACCTCTTCCCAAGCCTGATTCACAGAACACCTCGTGAAGAACCTGGCAAACCTGCATTCTCAGTCTCTCTCTCTTTCTCTCATACACACACACTTGTGCATGCGTGCACACACACACACACACGCACACACACGAGGTTTTTGTTTTGTTTTGTTTTGTTTTTTTCCCTTTCCTTGATAGTGAGAATGGATGTTTAAACAAATGAATAAATGAGTTATACAAAATAATCCTTATGTTCTTTTAAAATTCCAGCTCTCCAAGACTCTTCATCACTTTAGATCTATTGTGCTTTCTACTAGTTTTCCCTACATGCTTGTTAGTCTATTCAGGATTTCCCTACATAAAAGAAGTGGTGAGGTGAATTAACAAATTGAAAAAATTAAAATACTGCAAAAAACCCACAAATGATTAAATTACAAAAAACAAATATCAAACACACTGAGATCATTTTCAGGCTGATTTGTTTGATTTATGGACTAACACCAATTTACTAAACTTCTAAGGTCAATTCAAATAATGACCAGTTGACAACCAAGAGAAACAAAACACTTCTAAGTACTCTGGTTCTGTTAGGTTGTGGTGCAGAAAGCCCTAGACTGTTCTTTGTGAGTTTACTTCCCTTTTTCTAGAACTAATATTATCAGTATTTGCCAAAATCTTTTGAGGGTCACATGTCTGTAACTGTACCGTAATCATCTCTTTAGTTGACTCTCTTCTCTAAGATTCTATCACTTTTCATCACTGGGGTTTCCTTCCCTTGGGTCTAGAAGAGTACCAGCAATGAACAGGCACACACCAAATATTTCTGGAATATATAAATAAATGAAAAACTGACTACAATCTGAAACTGAGTGGTTCCTTTTACCAAAGTTGTATGGGTGGGGCCATGCAGGAGTTAAGATTACTTTGAGTGACTATTACTAACAACTTGCACAACTGTTTTATTGGATTTGTTGCATGAATAAATCCTGCCCACATAATTATGTTGACTCCTGAGATCTTCAGAAGCATTGATTCTAATAGATCATCGGTTTTTACAAAAGATTTTGTGGAATCAAATATCACATACCCCCATGTAGATTCAAAATCCCATCTCAAAAAAGTAGAATGCACATTCCACTCCAAAATCAAATCTTCTGAACTAATTATTCACTATAGGCTTGTGTTCAGGTGGTACTCTAGAAAGACAGAGACAATCTGAGATGAAGCTGGTTAAAACAAGCTACAGCATGACTCGTTGCACTTCGGTAGGAGAAAAGTCTATAAAGTTAGGCTGAAATCTTGTATCTAGGGATGAGCATGGTGTTTTGTAGTCCAAAGCAGACTTTAAAATTGAATTTAAAGTCAACATAATATAGAAAAGTAGAGGAGATAAAAATCTGTATAATTCTGTCATGCAACAAAACATCATTTACCATGAGAAAGCAATGTAGCATAATGGAAAGTACTTGGAATTAAACAGAACACAGTTTTATATTCTCATCTAGCTAAATGACATTGGGAGCATCACTCATTTCTTAGTATTAGCTTTGTTTTCTTATCTATAAGTGTAATACAAATATCGATGTATCTGGATTGGTTTAAGAATTATATAAAATAATATAAAATTTTTGGGAAATGTTTGACATATAGTAAACAACAGAGCTCATTGTTCTTGGTTTATAAGTTTGCTTTTTTTTTCATATCTGTCCCCATGCCTGTATACTTTTAGTAATTGCGATCATAGTTCATATATGTCCTTGATTCCTTTATGTTGTCGTATTTATTTACCATATCATGGTAGACATTAGGTTTTTTTGTTTGTTTACACAGTCTTACAAATTATCAATTTTAGTAATTTCAAATACTGTCACCAGTAAATATGGCCTCTTAATGGACATGTAGGCTTTCTAAAATGGGTCTTTAGAAGTGACTTCTAGAATAAGGGGCACTAAGTTTGACTAGAAATAGCTGTTTGTTATTCCCATCTGCATTTCATGAGGCAGTTGTGGCCTCTTTTTTCACTGATGTGGATATTACCATCATTATCCATGCCTCTAAGCTGCAGCTTTGATTACTATAATACTCCTTGACTTTGGACTACTTTTGAGCTTTGGCTGGTGAAGAATGCAACAATCTATTTGTTTGTGGGCAGCCACTGCAGGAAGCATATTGGACCAGTGTTCTATCGTAAAATGTAATGGAGCTGCACGTTAATGAAGCCACAGCAAGGCTGAGTATATTTGAGGAATCACTTGAATATTTAATAAGTCTAAATGGACAGGAGGTTTGCTTGTTTACTATTTGCCTATCAGAGGTTGATCAAAAGACACATAACAAAAACATCTTAGCTGAATGTTGTTGATTCCAATACCATAGGCATTTGCAACAGAAAAGTTAGATTCATAGCAGGGCTTAAAGGCTCTTGTTTCCAAGCTTAGTGCAAATGGTTGTTAAGAAGCCAAGACCAGCATAAAGGAATGTCCCTGTCTTCAGGTGATGACACCATCTTTATGGAGAGTGATGAAGCAAAACAAAAAGATGTCCAGTGATGGAGGAGGGTGGCTAAATTGCTACCAAAAAAAAAAAAAAAAAGTGCTAAATCATGTCATGACATCATCAAAGGCATCTAGGATGTAAGATATGAATAAAGATATTCTTGGTGATATTCTTACAAAGGGAAAGAATAAGCAATTACCTTCAGGCATTCTTTATTTTTTAAAAGATTTTATCTATTTATTTGACAGAGAGAGAGATCCAAGTAGGCAGAGAGGCAGGCAGAGAGAGAAAGGGAAGCAGGCTCCCCGCTGAGCAGAGAGCCCAATGCGGGGCTCAATCCCAGAACCCTGAGATCATGACCTGAGCCGAAGGCAGAGGCTAAACCCACTGAGCTACCTATGTGCCCCACCTTCAGGCATTCTTTAGATACACCTACACATGTATAGAACATATGTATAGTTTATCAGTTTCCACACAACATACACACAGACATAATGCACACATAAATATATATTTATTTTATGTCCTTCAATGGACACCCCATTTTTCCTTTTAAGAGGTGTCCTTAGCTATTATTATATTATCCAAGTGCCTTATCGAAAACATCTCACTAAATCTTACTTCCCAATTGTATCTTTGTCTCTGATAAAATGAAAATAATCATGATTGTATCAGCCACCTAGTTTCTGTATATCGTTTTATAGTTAGTGATGCTCTGCTGTCATTTGTGAATGGCACCTACTGAGAGGAAATGTTCATTTAGTGCATCCCTGAGTTCATCAGCTCATGTTACAAGAGCAACTTTCACTGAATAAAATTTAAGCCACTTTTTAAAAAAATGGATAGATAATTCTAATTATAAGTAGATCTTGCTTTCATGAAGATTGGCAGAAAATACTGGAAATGAAGATTTAGGGTTGGGGTACTATCTCTGTCACTGGTGGGCTATAATACTTGGAGCCTGGAGGCAAAATTCCACATTGGGTAAATAATGGTTTTGGTGTCAGATTAACCACAAATTCAAGCTTCACTGCTCTCTAGCTGGGAAACTGGGAACATATTACATAACTCTAAATGTCAATTTTCTTGTCATTAAAATGATGATACTAATTATACCTATCTCAGAGGTTTGTTGTGCTTATTCCATAAGATAATTTCATTCATGAGTCTACACTAAGCACTCAATCATTTCAGTTATTATTGTTCATATCATCGATTATGAAATAAAAGGGAAATATTCTCCTACCTTCTAGGTCCCTCCAATGTCAATATTTGACTCAGGAGATCAGGGGGAAAATTAGTTTCATTGTTGTTTGAAACTGTTTGAGTGATTGATGTTAAGTCATTTCTTCCTTTCTTTCTTTTCTTCTTTCTTTCTTTCCTAATTCAACCAGTGATTACTGAGCACCTGCCATGGGCTGAACACTATGCAAAGAAATGATGTTCTAAAGAGGAATAAGACAGAGCCTCTGTCTATAGGATGCAGGTCTAGATCTAGGGAAAAATCCATGGATGAATGTGAATTACAGTAATGTATTTTGATGGAAGAATGCACCTAGCTCAGTCTTGGGAATGAATGGGGTAGAAAGTGAAGAAGTCTTGAAAAGAAGAAACCTCATCTAAAGTTTAGATGAAAAAAATTGCCATAACTAAAAGAGACAGTAGAGATTAACTGTCGACAGAACTTAATTTAGAGTTCAATCTGAGAGAAGTTATATGGCATGGCCACACAGTCAAAACACTGGGAAGCCAGAGGTCTTTCTTCAACTCCAAAGCTTTTACATAAAGTCATGTTTACCAAGCAGCATGCTGCGTTGTTGTCCATAGACCTCAGGGTTAGGCATTGGGCCAAGACCTTCAAACTTACATTCTGGAAAACAGGGCCCCTAAAGCCAGGGAGCCAGCCCATCTGGGGAATGTTGAAACCTATAATTTTCACCCATCCCTACAGCAATATTTCCCTTTCATTTGTTAGTAAGGTGGCAATTAAAATAAAATGCAATGCAGTGTACAAGAAGAAGGGAAAGGCAAAACATGAGAGACTCCCAGTGAAAAGTGGAGGAAGCATATGGTCAAGGTAATTAGCTTCTCTCTGTTAAGTGTGGGTGCATAATTGAGAGCTGCATAGACCAATCTGTATATTTCTGACTTTTATAGGCAACTCACCTAATAGCCAACTCTGACTTTCTATAAAAGTGTCAGAAATATTATAGGTCATTGTTTTACCCTACTGTAACTCGGACAATTTCTTCAGCCTAGCTTCAAACCAGGCCTTTTGTTTACATATCTACGCCTAAACCAATTGAGCATAATCTAAGGAAAATTTTAACTTATTTCTTTAATGGTAAATCCAACGTGGTTTCCTTGTTCACATCACCAAGTAATTCTTCAATTCTCAGTGACACTGACCTGGTGTCCCACCAATTTAACTCAATTCTGGCACCTGTGTACCTGGAAATAATGTAAGATCCCATAGTCTAAGAGCTCAGTCTCCCAAGACTGCCTCCACTTCAGATGCCAATCACAAGTTCAGGTCATTACCTGTCCTGCTGACCAACTGGATATAAACTGGAGATTCGCACAACCCTTCCTCAGGTTCCATTAATTTCCTAGAGTGGTTCACAGAACTCAGGAAACCAGTTTATTCACCAGATTTTTGGTTTATTTTGAAGGATATTAAAGGGTAGAAACAATCAAGCAGATGAAGAGATTCATAGGGTAATGTCTGGAAAGGTCCCAGACAGGAGTTTCTGTCACCCTAAGTTTGGGTTACACTACTCCTAGCATGTGGATGTGTTTTGGTTCACCAGTCTGAAAGTTCACAGAATACTGTTGTTCAAGAGTTTTATAGAGCTTAATTTGCAGCCCTTTCTAACCCTCTATTCACTTGGTCTTTCTGGTGACTGGCCCCACCCATCCACAGCCCTCTAGGAGCCCAGCCCTAACCTATTTCATTACCATAAGTTGAAAGGGGCTCCTAATGAATGGAAAAGGAGACTCTTATCACTCAGGAAATTCCAAGAGTTTGAGGAGTTTTTGTTCCAGGATCAAATATTTTTTTTTTTATTATTCCACAGTAAGGAATTTGATTTAAAATATGTATTAACTTTTCTAAGTCCGTAGTAGCTAAACTCCTTATTTCTAATTCATCGGGCACTGAAATCATGCTCCTTTTATTATCAGTAAATGCTTAATTGTTGATAGGACTGTAAGCAGCACTTTTGGCCTGAATGCATAGAAAGGACATTATAACATCACTTTAGTCTAAGAAATCCCAACCCTTTGATGAGTTATTTCAATCAAACGTATACCGAAAGAATAAGGGGAAAAATCCCAATGCCCAATTTATTACTCTTTAAGTTAGGTAAGAATTGGGACATAATTATGCATGCTCAGGACTATATAGACTATTTGAATTATGGGTTGCCCCAATGTAATAAAAATTTAGTGATGCTTTGTCTTATATTGTGAATTAAGTAAACTTCTGGCCTACTGACTCAAGTATGATATATGTCGCCTGCCTCTTACTTTTTACAAAAGTGAGAAATTACAGAGCTATCTTAATGTCTCAAAAGATTAATTGTCCATAACGCCAATTTGGTTTCCATGAAGTCTGAACAGTTGTAATTATGTTTACCTTCCCTAGTGAATATACCTAAGAAAATATTTCTAGGTTACAAGTTCCATCATGTTACATTTAAGAGGCCAAATTAAATACAATGAAACCTGCTTCTTTCACTTTTTCCGAGTGCTCTCCGACAGTTCACATTCAAATTTCAAAGCCTTAGCAAAGTTTCCAAACTGCTGGGTTGCCGACATTTAACTTTTTTTCTTCTTCTCAACATCTTTTTAAAAAATGATGAACTCTTTTCTGTCCTGGTAATTATTTTTTGATTAATATCTTCTTTTTCAATTGCATGCAGTCAGCTAATAAAAAGACACAAGGATAAGTAAGATAAATTTGAATTTCAATTTCTCTTTTTAATCATAGTCTTTGAACTGATCTTAGTGATCTGTTATCTGAGGTTATCCATTTCTTCACCAAAAAAATAATAATAATAATAATAATAATAAAAATAAAAATAAATAAAAACCTACATAATAATATAATCATCCTAAGGTAACCCAGTTCAAAATACTAGCTTGAAGTCAATGCTGGAAGGACAGCATTTCCAGGCCAACTCATTAGTGAGTACTTTAAATATCCACACAGATATTATTCTCTACTTGACAAAATTATTTTTAATTGTTTTTTATTTATCAAAGAAGGGGCTTGAGGATTCAAACCATCTTAAAAAACTTTATTCTAATGTCCTTAGAAATGAAGAGAAAATGCCAAAACACAATGCATTCAGTTCCAGTGACAGCTGTGTTCAAAATATACTTCAAAAGTTTGCAAATGTTTTGCTACCTAATGTTCTTAAAACTGCTCTTCTCCTGAGGCATATATTCTACAAAGTAGGTTTCTTTCAGTTCTGTGGTGCAAGGGAGAAAAGACTATGTTTGAAAAGAACAGGAAAATGGAAATGTAGACTTCAGAATGTTTATAGCTTAGTAGACACCAGAATTAGGCATTAGTCAGAGTAAGCCAAAAAGTTTAAAAGCACCTTAGAGATTAATATAGAAAAGTTAAGAGATCAGAGGTCTCAGTATTACTTAACAGGAGGCAAGCTCACAGGAAAGTGTTTATTAGAGTCAGAAAGACAGTATTTGGGTTATAGTTTTTCACTTTTTCTGTGGTTCTGAGCAAATTACTCAAACTCTCTGACCCTTGTCTAATTTTTTAATATAATATAATATTTATATTTAATATTTATGTTTATATTTAATATTTAATAATATTAAAATCTGGTAAGGTAACATCCAGCCCAAAATCATACTATTTCCCCTAGAACTAACCATGCTGCCTCCCCCAACATTAAGTGTAGAGCTTGGTACCTGTGTTTGTATTTGATCTTGTCTTCCTGGAAATACAGAGTGCATCACCTGTTCCTAGCTAAGACAATCCGCTTTTATTCCCGAAAGGCTGGAATTCAGTCTAAGACACTAAACAGTCTGGCTTGACTGTTGGGCTGGTGTGGTATCAGCCATCATTTGCGCGTGTACAGAGAAGTAGAGAAAACCACCTAAAAAGAGAAGCAAATCAAGTAAATACTCAGGATGGATGGCTGTGAGAGACCCAGAGAGACTGGAATAGAGGGTGCTTGGGGGCTGGATGATTATCTGTGTCTCCTGTGTGTGTTGCTGCCCTTGGGGTCCATGAGACGTGACTGTGTTCATGTAATAAATTTCCCCTTTATCCCCAGGTTCACCCAAGTTGATTTTGTTTTCCAACAAACAGAAGAGTTGTAGCTAGGAAAAATACTAACCTCATAATATAACTGTGAATTTATATTTAATTATAAAGTATCACGCAATGCAATGTTTAGTGTAGAGTTTTCACACCCACAGGTATTTCCAATGCCTATTAGACCCTAGAGACTATATAAGTCACATGTTTCGCATACTATGTTGCTGGGTTGGGCACTCATATTCCCATTTTATAGATGAGAAAATTAAGGTCTGGATAGCTACAATGACTTGAGTATAGCCACTAACCTATTTATTTATTCAAAACATATTTATATGTTATCAGTGCAAGGGAGATATGTCAATCACTTAGGATGCCATGATGAACAAGATAGAAATCACCCCAGCCTTCAAATTTTCAGTGAGTACAGGTAGAGTAGGCTTTAAATAAGAACTTTATAGTATTCCCAAACTTAGGTCTTCTTCAAGCATTAAACATTTCCTTTTTCCCTTTGGTGAAAAACATTTACAAAGAACACAAGTTTTCCATATTAATAATACATCAAAAGGCATTTTAACCATTTATTTAATTTTAGCATATTTGTTTACTTGGTTATTTTCCAGACTGAAATCTATGTGAAAGAAATTAAAGTTGATTTAAGAAAGAAATCCTTTGTATTTCCCTTATGTTAACAAGCACTAACGTTAATTGAATTGTTGCCACGTGTCAAACATTGTTGTAAGCACTTCACATACAGTTTCTGTTCAATTTTCTCAACACATCTATGTGGTATTTTTTCAACTTCCTGATATGGAGCTTTAGAGGAAACAGACCCATATCAGAGAGTTAGTGGTAGAATCAAGATTTAAGCCCAGGTAGTGTGAATGGTAGAACCCACTCTCTCTCTCTCTCTCTCTTTTTTTTTTAATAAACATATAATGTATTTTTATCCCCAGGGGTACAGGTCTGTGAATCGCGAGGTTTACACACTTCACAGCACTCACCATAGTACATACCCTCTCTTAATCTCTATTCTAATCCCTTGAAAATATAACACAATAAAAATCCTACTAAATGTAGCAGTTATTATGTATTTAATACTTATGTGCCAAATTATTACTAAGCTTTTATTATTATTCTAGGTTCCATTAATGTAACAAAACTTAAGTTCTATCACTGCAAGTAATTTTAAAAGAAACCCCATATATCAAAACTTACTTTAGATCTTGTCATTCCTCCATTATTTCAAGTTATATTTGATGCATTTAAGTCCTATTAAAATGGTATCTTAATTTTAGCAAAATATGACCTACTTCCTAACTGGCAAAAAATAAAAATGGGTTTTTTTGTGTTTGGTTGGTTGTTTTTTTAAAAAGGTTTTATTTATTTATTTGACAGAGAGAGACACAGTGAGAGAGGGAACACAGCAGCAGGAGTAGGAGAGGGAGAAACGGGCTTCCATGGAGCAGGGAGCCCAATGCAGGGCTTGAACCCAGGACCCTGGGATCATGACCTGAGCCAAAGGCAGAGGTTTAATGCTGAGCCAAGCCACCCAGGTGCCCCTAAAGTTTGGCTTTAATAGGATTCCAGAATATAGATTAGATAATATTCTAATATATTTTCAATCAAAAGATTATCCTAAAGTTTTAGATAGTAAATTTCACCTTCCTCTTGATATGCTATGCTCCAAACTGCTGTGGTAGACAGATGCCCCTAATATCTATGTCCAGCTTCATGGCTCAGCTTATGTAGGTCAAATTTCATCACCTCTCCAGGCCTCCATTCCCGCATCTGTAAATTAGTAAGAGTAAAAATGATGACACCAGGTTTCACTTTATGCCATCATTTTATTCAGCACTGGTTGTCTGTAGCACTGAGTTTTGAAAGGATTTGAGCTGCATCAAGATTTAGAAGAAAAATGTGCCATGATTAATAGTAAAGCAGGGTAGGGAGAAGAGTCTGTACAGTGGCATTTATATTTTTGTTTTACTGAATAGAGGTAAATTGTTACAATGAAAAGATTTCAAAATATATATTGGCTCAAACCCAATAGCTCTTTGTTTCTCCGTCTTGTGACAGTATAGAAGAGGGGAATAATTTGGTGCGATCTCCTTCCCACACAGTCATCCAGTGACCCAGCCTAGTGGACATTATTTCAGGTCCAGCTGAAATGAAGTGGGGCTGTTGAGTGTCACCACATGAGAAATCTTTATGATCCAGGACTGAAAATGTCATCCATCACTTCTCACATTCTACTGTTGGGTTTCATGTCACCTAACCAATCTAACTGAGAGGACTCATGGCTTCTATGTGACCTTCGGAAGAAAAGGAAAATATGAATTTTGATGATCAGCTATCTATCTGTCTCTTCCACAATATGTAAAACACCTTTACATTCAAATACTCAACTGGATTCCCTTTTACCACATGCCTATTTTTCTAGTATGCCACAGATTCAAGTCATGGCTCTGCTTAGTAAATTTATGGATTAGTTTCTTTATCTCTACAGTGGTGGTAGTAACTGGCAAAGTGACCAACTGTTTAGCTCAGTTAGTAAGCATAAGGCATTAATAAGTCTGGAATAAATGTTTCAGTATTGGTGTTGATTTGTTAGCTTTGTTCTACTGAAATCATTTTCCACTTTTTCCCTGGGATATAAATTTCAGCATGTATGAACTTCATCTGTCCTGTTGTTCAGTGTATACCAGGCATCTACAAAAGTGCCCGGCATGTAGAAGATACTCAATGAGTATTCATTAAATGAATGAACACTTAGATCATAAAATTATTATCATACATTATGAGCTTATGGGAAGTTTCCTTTAAAACTATTACTTACAAAGCACTAGACAAACATACAATTATTATTATTATTATTATTCATAAAACGAGCTAGAAAATCTCTAACCCTCACATTATTCCCCTTCAGAACTACCACAAGAACAAAAAAAAATTAATTACTGGCCAAAAAGCGGACAAAAACAATACTCATTATTAACACTGAACAGTGAAAAAGGTAGTGAACAGTGAAAAAACAGTGAAAATGTGCTTGGGACTGCCCCGGCTTCTGTCAGTTCCCTCAGGATTTCACCTGGATGTTAACTTGTTTACTCTCAGAAGTGTCCCAGTTTAGATGATAAGTTACTCTAACAATAAGATTTTTGTTTATCTTTTTGTTTTTGTTTTTAGCTTTTGAATGGTACTATGTCTGAATTCTGCCAGATTTCCCTTACACATTTCTAATTCCATTGAAGCCTGTGGCCCTATGATAATTTGAAGTGCAGCTTCAAGTAACAAATCCATTGCTATAAATCCTGCCCTGTTTTGTACAATATTGCGTTATTTCTAAGCATTTTTTAATTAGCTAAATCGACTATTCCACTTAGGAGCAAAGAAAAAGTCATAGAATATAGCACTGAGCAGGATTTTATGATTTATTTGTCAACAGATTTCCCACGTATAACCGTTTTTGGTAATAGCTGTAACTGAAATTTCAAACACAATTCATAATAACAAATGAATTAGCAACAGACTTACTAAGCATAATTGGGCATAACCAGTAATAACAATGAATTGGAAATATATTTCCCAAGCATAATTGGGAACAATTAATAACTAATTAATTGGCAATAGATTTACTAAGCACAAATGTATCTGGTAGCAGCTACTAAGGAATGTCACAGCTGAATTTCAAACATAATTCGATGTTTTAGATCAGATGGCATAATTCTTTTTTAAAAAAAAATATTTTATTATTTTTAAGCAATCTCTACACCCAACATAGGGCTTGAATTTACAACCCCGAGAGCCACACACTACCAACTGAGCCAGCCAGGTGCCCCCAGATGACATAATTCTTAACTGAATGGTTTCTAGTTTAATTGAATGATTTAGGCAAAGTTTTAAAGATAATAAGTATCTTTTAACTGCAATAACTAGAGAACTAGGTTTTTTTTAGTTAGTAGGATTGTTTGATTAAGATCTAATCCTTTAGGCAATTAAAAAATCATTGCCTGTCTTTTCTCTTTCACCATATAGAAACTATATTTCTACCACTACTGTTATTCCATTTCCTCCTCCTCCTACTGTTCTAAAGTAGGACTGCTATGACTCTATATCCCCCATATTTACCTACTACCATATGACTTTTTTTTTTTTTCCTAGGCGAGTGCACTCAGGCCTTTTATATCTCCCCACCTGTTAGTGAGCTCCCCATTTTTGGCTTTTTGTGACCTCACAGCCACATAACTCAATGTTAAACAAACAAAAAGTGTTCTTTAAATGCACTAATAGTTATTATATGTCAGGCACATTGATAAGTGTTTTCATGCACATTGTCTCATTCATTTGCTGTTATAATCCTGTGAGATAGGTATTATACTTTGCTTCTTACACATCTGGTCTTTGCCAAAAGAATAAACATTCTTCAGGTCAGTAACCATATGCTTACCCCAGGATGAATCTTAGCATATAGTAGGTGCTTAATAAATGAATGTTGATTAAAAAATTCTAAAAGAGCCTATATATTTGTAATATCTAGTAAGTACTTTAGTAAGGAAGATACTTACTAAACTGTGTTTAGATCAAAACAGTTATAATATCAGAGTTCTGGCTGGATTTAGGAGTCTTTTACTTCTGGTTCTCATAAAACCATAATCAATGCATTAATTAGGGTTGCAGTCTCATTACAGTTTAACTGTGGAAGGATCTACTTCCATCCAGGCTCACATGGTTGTTGCCAACATTCTATTCTCAGCAGGTGGTTAGACTAACTGCCTCAGTTTCTTGCTTTTGCCATTCAGAGGCCTCTACCAGTTTGTTACCATGTGGATTCTCCCAAAATGGTTATTTGTTTTCTCAAAGCTAACAAGAGAGAATAAAAAAGATGGGTATTACAACTTCTGCGATGTAATCATTTTCACATGATCACATACATTTTTTTTTGCTCTTCCATTGGTTAGAAGCAAGCCTTGGACCAAGTATCCACTCAAGAGAAGGGGATTATGCAGATGGATGACAAGCAGAAGGTGTGGGTGGTACATACCACCTGAGAGTCTTTCCTCCTACAATTTTTCTGCCAAGCTTTCTAAAAAGAAACTTGTTTGATAACAACATAACATTTATCAGAAAACCCATATTGATAACATAAGTAAGAGGAAGTTTTAAAATCTGGGCAGTGAGAATTTAACATATGGTAAGTTTGAGTTGACAGTAGAGGGCTATCTGTGAAGTTAAGTTTGCTCTGGAGAAATTGGCTACTTTCTCTCCACACCTTTTAAAGTATGTGGGCACAGTATTAAAATATTTATACAACTTACATAACTGCATCTAGAAATTATGTATTTGATGTAATCTTTTCAGCCACATTTTATTTTTACCTTTTCTTCTAAAAGCATTTTTGGCAAGATAAGTTTACCTGGCCCACAAGCTCCAGAGGACACTAGCACTGTGGTTTTCCAGGTAGCTATCTAGATGTTGAATTCATTTTAAGCAATAGCAGAATAGGTCCAAAGGAGTACAAATCATTGAGTGGAGTTCAAATTATTATGTCTTAATCTTTATGGAAATTCTCAACTGCTTCCATATTTTAAATTCCAGCTGATGAAATTTCTTTTGGAATGATATTTAAAAAAAAAATCACAAAATAGCCCATACAGATGAACATGAATTCTCATTTATATTCCTGTGTTTTCCTAAATATGACATTTCTATGTTTAGTAAAATATCACTATATGTGTAGGCACACTTTTGATGAAGCAGAAAATTCACTTTGAATTGAAGTGAAACACTTCCCCTCTTACTTCTCTTCATATCTGTCTTTCAAGATTGCTAATGGCAAGATATTTGTAGTTAAATAAATGTGAGTGTCAATTCCAGCTCCTTCACTTACTAGTTGTCTCATCTTGAAAATTCACATAACATTGGAGTGTTCATTTCCTCATCTGTAAAGAAAAAAAAGAAAAGAAAAGAAAAGGATAATTATACCTGCTTTACAGGGTGGTGGTGAGGATTAAATAAGATTGAATACCTAAAGTGCTTAATGCAGTTCCCAGCACTGGGTTGGCATGCAGTCCATATTAATTCCTTCCTTCTGTCTTACATTTAGATATCATTTTTACAGTTTGAAAATGGTGATTCCATTGGAATTGCTCCTGTAAATGAAGCCAAGACTTTATAAAGAGATGGCTTTTTCTGTAACTGAGGTGACTACCATGACTGCACCATGTCAGTACCTTGACCATAAGCTCTCTTAAATGCCTGTCAGTATGTTTCCATTGGCTCATTGCAGTTCTGTATTAATTTTTGTTTAAAGGGTCCCTTTCTACATAAATGAAATTTGAGTTAGAGGTTGCTTACATTTATGGAGGTTTGCCCAGTTAAAGATTTCTTCCATTATACTTTTTTTTAATTATTTCTTTTCAGCGTAATAGTATTCATTGTTTTTGTACCACACCAAGTGCTCCATGCAATACATGCCCTCCCTAATACCCACCACCTTGTTCCCCCAACC